>NW_020527242.1:0-7500 GCF_003368295.1 Carassius auratus | reverse complement strand
GAAAAAAAATTAGAAGAAATATAGCTGCAAGCAGCGATGTCGGGCTCAAGCCATCAGTGCAACGCCACCCCGGTGGCATCAGGATAACTGTGCCCAGCGGGCATAAGGATTTACAGTAACCCTCTGACAATCAGTTTTAAGGGATGCGGCAGTTAAAGGGTTAATCCGACCAATCTAGACTTTGAAATCACATACACAGAACAATATATATAACTTTAGTAACACTTTATTTTAATATTTATAAAAAATGTATAAGGTGTGCATTGTAGCTGACACCTATATGAACACATTACAATTGCTTTGTGACTGCAAGTCTTTCTTCTCAAATGCTATTGAGCTTCAAATTTGCATTTGAGCCCATGTGAAAAAGTTGCATAATTTACATATGACTTACAGTTTGTTGTAATAAATATCAAACATTCAATTTAATTGTGCATTATAGCTGTCACCTAGATGAACAATTACAGTTGTTTTTATGACTGTAAGTCATTCTCTTCAAATGCTACTGACGTTAGAAAAGTGTATAACAATATCACATGTAACTTTAGAGACCGGCCCTAAATTTGAGACTCTAGAAAGTCCAATGTCAAGACAACTTTATGCCTGTTTTATTTTCTTTAGTTTTCTTTTCTCTGTGCCGGATTGCTTTTTTTTTTTTTTTGAGCAACTGGGATGGTGCCCCCTCTGGGAGTTGGTGCCCTACGAAGACTGCATACTATGTTATACTGCATAATGTTAACAAATTAGACATTATTTTACAGTGTTACCAAATCCTTAAATAATGTATTAGTGTTTTGTAATGATTTTAATGACCTATAAGCATTTGTGAAATAGTTTTGCTTGCATTGCAGCTTTATCTGTCAGTTGAAGAGTTTTACTGTTACATCCATGAGATTAATAAATGTCATGTCACGTCACAGGTTGTCATAGGTCAGTATCAAATGAGTTTGAAATTATTATTTGCAGCACAAATTAGGGTTCTTAGGATGTTTTTAAATCCCTAAAACTGTCAGAAAAGGATAAGGCCTAAGAGATTTCTTAACCTGTAATGAAAGGAAAAAACACCACCATTAGCAACAACAAAAACAATAACAATTTAAAATACAGATTTTTTTTTTCCTGATTATTAAAGGGATGATTAGGTCTCTCTGTCTCTCTCTCTGCCAGACAGCCCCTCCCTACAGTCCACACACACTGTCACAGTCACCAACCCCCTCACACTCCCCCTCCCTCTCCCCCTCCCTTCCCTCACACAGACAGGGTGGCCAGAGTGAGATCATGTCAGTTGAGAAGTCTGACAGTTTTTTAATTTTCTTTTATCCATACAGTGTTGTAAAGTCGTGAAACTATGCATATTTCCTCAGAATGATTTGATCTTTGTATAAAAAAATGCTTTGAAGTGTTTGGAAGCTGCAATTTAAACATACAAGACAATTAATGTTTCCCTTTTTACTGTCATTTCAAAAATTCACCACGACAAAACCGTTCAAGCTAACCAAAATCCGTTCGCAATTTAAGTTCCTCAATGGTTTTTCTTCATGTAGACAAAGTTTGGTGTGTATAGTGTACTTCCCCTGTGAGGAGTATGCATTAAATCAGAGCTCAATTTAAATATTCAAATCAAAATAGCCGACTTCCTGTTGGTCGTAGCTGATGACTGTGAATTAGAAAGTTGTCCGTCTTGAAAAGAACAATTTATGTACCAAGTTTGGTGTCTGTAGCTAAAACTAACCCCCCCACTTTTGACAAAAGGTGGCGCTATAGAGTGCCTCCTTCACGCCCTTTTAAAAGCTTTTGCCATTGTCTAGCTATCACTAATACTGATATGTGTTTTGAGTTTTATGTAAATCTGAGCTTGTTGTCTGCCTCAAACTCACCATAACAGAACATTCAAGTTTGACACGTTGCCATGGCAACACTATATCAGATATCAATATCCCCACAACAGATTTACATCGGCCGTGTTTTGTCATTATTCTGATGAAGTTTTAAGTAAATAGAGTAAAAATAAGATGCTGAATTCAAAGCATTTGGAAAATGGCACACTTCCTGCTGCCAGTTGGTGGCGCTATAATGTTGACTCTTAATAGTCACATATATACGATCAGTATCATACAACGAACAAACCAATGAAGTTTGATCAAATTCAGGAAATGTATGTGGATGTTATTAGACATTTCCTGTTTCTCATTTCTCGCCATAATTTCAACGCCTCGCCACGGGCAAACCGTTCGAGATATCAAAAATCCCCTCGCAATTTTCCATCCCCAATGTCTTGAGATCATGTTGACCGAGTTTGGTGGCAATCAAGTAAAAGACCTATGACAAGTATATCAAATGCCAGAGCATGCTTTTTATAAACAGCCCTAAATAGCTGACTTCCTGTTGGGCGGAGCCTATGACATAGAGTGCGAAAGTTGCTCGGCTCAATGAGATCTATAAGTGTACTGAGTTTCATATAAATACATGAAAGTGTGTGTGAGCTATGGTTCAAGATTTCTGACTGTGTTCCAGGGGGCGCTGTAGAGTCCCTGTGCCACGCCCGGGTCCCAGTCTCTGTGGCGTCCTGATGGCCGCAGATTCCAATGTGTGTGCCAATTTTCAAGAGTTTTTGAGCATGTTAAGGCCTCCAAAAACCCCCGGAAGGTTTAATAAAAAATAAAAAAAATAATAAATATAGCTGCAAGCAGCGATGTCGGGCTCAAGCCATCAGTGCAACGCCACCCCGGTGGCATCAGGATACGTGTCCAACGGGCATAAGCATTTACAGTAACCCTCTGACAATCAAGTTTTAAGGGATGCGGCAGTTAAAGGGTTAATCCGACCAATCTAGACTTTGAAATCACATACACAGAACAATATATATAACTTTAGTAACACTTTATTTTAATATTAATAAAAAATGTATAAGGTGTGCATTGTAGCTGACACCTATATGAACACATTACAATTGTTTTATGACTGCAAGTCTTTCTTCTCAAATGCTATTGAGCTTCAAATTTGCATTTGAGCCCATGTGAAAAAGTAGCATAATTTACATATGACTTACAGTTTGTTGTAATAAATATCAAACATTCAATTTAATTGTGCATTATAGCTGTCACCTAGATGAACAATTACAGTTGTTTTTATGACTGTAAGTCATTCTCTTCAAATGCTACTGACGTTAGAAAATTATTTAACAATAGCACATGTAACTTTAGAGACCGGCCCTAAATTTGAGACTCTAGAAACTCCAATGTCAAGACAACTTTATGCCTGTTTTATTTTCTTTAGTTTTCTTTTCTCTGTTCCGGATTGCTGATGTCCTATACCCAGGCATAGATGTCCATCCATCAATTACGAACATTCAGCCGCAAACATGAGGTGTGAGCGGTCGCGAGCGCGGATGGGAGAATGGCGCATGTTTTTTTTTGTTTTTTTTGAGCAACTGGGATGGTGCCCCCTCTGGGAGTTGGTGCCCTAAGAAGACTGCATACTATGCATATAGGGAGCAGCGGTACAATCTCGAAGATATATTCCTCAAACCATCTTACAAGAGGAGGTGATGCTAATCCTTCAAGAATCGCATAAAAGCTATTCAAGTGTACAGTTTCCTTTTATTGCATCTTGAAATAAATATTTCTGAATTCTGAATCAAACTGGGTTGTGTTTATTTATTTATTTTATAAGACAACTGAGACTTTAATCTCCTTTGTAATATATGTGCTTTTAAACCAAGAACAATTTATTTATGGATGTATTACTGCTTAATAATGACTATTATTAAGGGAAAAGGCTTTATAATCATGAACTATTTACTAATGCTTAGCTAATGAGTGCAATTATTATAAAGTGTTACCATTGCATATACTAATGTTAACAAATTAGACATTATTTTACAGTGTTACCAAATCCTTAAATAATGTATTAGTGTTTTGTAATGATTTTAATGACCTATAAGCATTTGTGAAATAGTTTTGCTTGCATTGCAGCTTTATCTGTCAGTTGAAGAGTTTTACTGTTACATCCATGAGATTAATAAATGTCATGTCACGTCACAGGTTGTCATAGGTCAGTATCAAATGAGTTTGAAATTATTATTTGCAGCACAAATTAGGGTTCTTAGGATGTTTTTAAATCCCTAAAACTGTCAGAAAAGGATAAGGCCTAAGAGATTTCTTAACCTGTAATGAAAGGAAAAAACACCACCATTAGCAACAACAAAAACAATAACAATTTAAAATATAGATTTTTTTTTTCCTGATTATTAAAGGGATGATTAGGTCTCTCTCTCTCTCTCTCTGCCAGACAGCCCCTCCCTACAGTCCACACACACTGTCACAGTCACCAACACCCTCACACTCCCCCTCCCTCTCCCCCTCCCTTCCCTCACACAGACAGGGTGGCCAGAGTGAGATCATGTCAGTTGAGAAGTCTGACAGTTTTTTAATTTTCTTTTATCCATACAGTGTTGTAAAGTCGTGAAACTATGCATATTTCCTCAGAATGATTTGATCTTTGTATGAAAAAATGCTTTGAAGTGTTTGGAAGCTGCAATTTAAACATACAAGACAATTAATGTTTCCCTTTTTACTGTCATTTCAAAAATTCACCACGACAAAACCGTTCAAGCTAACCAAAATCCGTTCGCAATTTAAGTTCCTCAATGGTTTTTCTTAATGTAGACAAAGTTTGGTGTGTATAGTGTACTTCCCCTGGGAGGAGTATGCATTAATTCACAAAAGAAAATTCCCAAAAATCCATATTCAAGTCAAAATAGCCAACTTCCTGTTGGTCGTAGCTTATGACTGCGAATTAGAAAGTTGTCCGTCTTGAGAAGAACAATTTATGTACCAAGTTTGGTGTCTGTAGCTAAAACTAACCCCCCACTTTTGACAAAAGGTGGCGCTATAGAGTGCCTCCTTCACGCCCTTTTAAAAGCTTTTGCCATTGTCTAGCTATCACTAATACTGATATGTGTTTTGAGTTTCATGTAAATCTGAGCTTGTTGTCTGCCTCAAACTCACCATAACAGAACATTCAAGTTTGACACGTTGCCATGGCAACACTATATCAGATATCAATATCCCCACAACAGATTTACATCGGCCGTGTTTTGTCATTATTCTGATGAAGTTTTAAGTAAATAGAGTAAAAATAAGATGCTGAATTCAAAGCATTTGGAAAATGACACACTTCCTGCTGCCAGTTGGTGGCGCTATAATGTTGACTCTTAATAGTCACATATATACGATCAGTATCATACAACGAACAAACCAATGAAGTTTGATCAAATTCAGGAAATGTATGTGGATGTTATTAGACATTTCCTGTTTCTTATTTCTCGCCATAATTTCAAAGCCTCGCCACGAGCAAACCGTTCGAGATATCAAAAATCCCCTCGCAATTTTTCATCCCCAATGTCTTGAGATCATGTTCACCGAGTTTCGTGGCGAACGGGTTGAAAACCTCAGAGGAGTATTTCAAATTCCAGAGCATGCTTTTTTTAAACAGCCCTGAATAGCTGACTTCCTGTTGGGCGGAGCCTATGACATAGAGCGCGAAAGTTGTTCAGCTCAATGAGATCTATAAGTGTACTGAGTTTCATATAAATACATGCAAGTGTGTGTGAGCTATGGTTCAAGGTGTCTGACTGTGTTCCAGGGGGCGCTGTAGAGCCCCTGTGCCACGCCCGGGTCCCAGTCTCTGTGGCGTCCTGATGGCCGCAGATTCCAATGAGTGTGCCAATTTTCAAGAGTTTTTGAGCATGTTAAGGCCCCCAAAAAATGCCCGGAAGGTTTAAAAAAAATAAAAAAAATAATAATAATAATAATAAGAATAATCCTTAGGGGAACAATAGGGCTCTTCGCCCCTTCGGGCTTGAGCCCTAATAAGAAGAAGAAATATAGCTGCAAGCAGCGATGTCGGGCTCAAGCCGTCAGTGCAACGCCACCCCGGTGGCATCGGGAAAAACTGTGCCCAGCGGGCATAAGCATTTACAGTAACCCTCTGGCAATCAAGTTTTAAGGGATACGGCAGTTAAAGGGTTAATCTGACCCATCTAGACTTTGAAATCACATACACAGAACAATATATATAACTTTAGTAACACTTTATTGTAATATATATATATAAATGTATAAGGTGTTCATTGTAGCTGACACCTAAATTAACACATTAAAATTGTTTTATGACTGCAAGTCTTTCTCCTCAAATGCTATTGAGCTTCAAATTTGCTTTTGAGTCCATGTGAAAAGTAGCATAATTTACATATGACTTACAGTTTGTTTTAATAAACATCAAACATTCAATTTAATTGTGCATTATAGCTGTCACGTAGATGAACAATTACAGTTGTTTTTATGACTGTAAGTAATTCTCTTCAAATGGTACTGATGTTAGAAAAGTGTATAACAATATCACATGTAACTTTAGAGACGGTCCCTAAATTTGAGACTCTCAAATGTCCAATGTCAAGCCAAATTTATGCCTGTTTTTGTTTTGTTTTTTACTTTATTTTTCTTTTCTCGGGGCCGGATTGCTGATGTCTTTTACCCGGGCATAGATGTCCATCCATCAATTACGAACATTCATTCGCAAATGTCCGAGCGGTCACGAGCGCGGATGGGAGAATGGCGCATGTTTTATTTTTTTGAGCTACTGGGATGGTGCCCCCTTTGGGAATTGGTGCCCTACGAAGACTGCGTATTCTGCATATAGGGAGCGGCGGTACTATCTGGAAGATATATTCCTCAAACCGACGTACAAGAGGAGGTGATGCTAGTACTTCAAGAATCTCTCAAAACCTATCTGTTCATAAAGCCTATAAAGTCTTAATATATTATTCCACAATATGTTGTGCTATTCTAATATTATTGCGTTTTTTTATTGACATTGTTACTGTTGTTACTTGTTGTACGGTGACCTTGAGTGGTTTGAAAGGCGCCTTAAATAAAATGCATTATTATTATTATTATTATTATTAGCTGTACAGTTGATAAAAAAAATTAATATAACTTATGCAATTATATATATATATATATATATATATATATATATATATATATATATATATATATATATATATATATAGTGTACAGTTTTCTTTCATTGCATCTTGAAATAAATGTTTCTGAGTTCTGTGTTTGTTTATTTTTTTATTATTACTTTTTAGGAAGATTACAGCCTTTAATCTCCTCAAAATAAATGTGCATATAAACCATGAACAATTTAATTATAGCTGTATTTATAAAATGCTTACTAATGACTATTAATTTTGGGAGAAGGCTATATAAAAGCAGCAACAGTTGATGTTGAGGCCTAAGATATTTCTTAAACTGTAATGATGAAAAAAACAACAACAACAACAACACAAAATTGCTTATTTTTTTCTGCTGGTGATTAAAGAGATGATTAAGTCTCCCTCCCTCTCTCTCTCTCTCTCTCTCTCTCTCTCTCTCTCTCTCTGACACCAAGCCCATCCCCTCTCCCACACATTTACACAAACTCAGCACACAC
>NW_020527241.1:0-36844 GCF_003368295.1 Carassius auratus | reverse complement strand
ATTGAAGTCCAAACATTAGTTTTTGAGCATATAACTTCTAACACATTAAAAAACTGTCTTACAGCATTGCAGAAAACATTTTATTTCATAAGACATAAGCATGTTTCAGTTTGGCAAGATTTTGCACTGAATACTGAATGAAACAGCTTTCTCTAAATAGAGGGAAAAGCTTTGAGCAGATTTGGGCTTGATTTCACTTCATTTGAACAGAAGCACTATTTCAACATTACGGGACTCAGAGACATGTAAACTGACAATCTTGAGCATTGTAGTCCTAGCATAAGTTTTGTGAATATAACTTCTAACACATTAAAAACTGTCTTACAGCATTGCAAAAAACATTGTATTTCGTAAGGCATAAGCATCTTTCAGTTTGGCAAGATTTGCACTGAATATTGAATGAAACAGCTTTCTCTATTAGAGAGACAAGCTTTTGAGCAGATTTGGGCTAGATTTCACTTCATTTGAACAGAAGCACTATTTCAACATTACTGGACTCAGAAAGCTGTAAACTGACAATCTTGATCATTGAAGTCCTAACATAAGTTTTTGTGCATATAACTTATAACACATTAACAACTCTCTTACAGCATTGCAGAAAACATTGTATTTCATAAGGCATAAGCATGTTTCAGTTTGGCAAGATTTGCACTGAATACTGAATGAAACAGCTTTCTCTAATAGAGAGACAAGCTTTTGAGCAGATTTGGGCTTGATTTCACTTCATTTGAACAGAAGCACTATTTCACATTACTGGACTCAGAAACATGTAAACTGACAATCTTGAGCATTGTAGTCCTAGCATAAGCTTTTGTGCATATAACTTCTAACACATTAAAAACTGTCTTACAGCATTGCAGAAAACATTGTATTTCATAAGGCATAAGCATCTTTCAGTTTGGCAAGATTTGCACTGAATACTGAATGAAACAGCTTTTCTCTAAATAAAGGGAAAAGCTTTTGAGCAGATTTGGGCTTGATTTCACTTCATTTGAACAGAGGCACTATTTCAACATTACTGGACTCAGAAACATAGTCCTAGCATAAGTTTTTGTGCATATAACTTCTAACATATTAAAAACTGTCTTACAGCATTGCAGAAAACATTGTATTTCATAAGGCATAAGCATCTTTCAGTTTGGCAAGATTTGCACTGAAAACTGAATGAAACAGCTTTCTCCAATAGAGAGAAAAGATTTTGAGCAGATTTGGGCTTGATTTCACTTCATTTGAACAGAAGCACTATTTCAACATTACTGGACTCAGAGACATGTAAACTGACAATCTTGAGCATTGTAGTCCTAGCATAAGTTTTTGTGAATATACCTTCTAACACATTAAAAACTGTCTTACAGCATTGCAGAAAACATTGTATTTCATAAGGCATAAACATCTTTCAGTTTGGCAAGATTTGCACTGAATACTGAATGAAACAGCTTTCTCTATTAGAGAGACAAGCTTTTGAGCAGATTTGGGCTAGATTTCACTTCATTTGAACAGAAGCACTATTTCAACATTACTGGACTCAGAAAGCTGTAAACTGACAATCTTGATCATTGAAGTCCTAACATAAGTTTTTGTGCATATAACTTCTAACACATTAAAAACTGTCTTACAGCATTGCAGAAAACATTGTATTTCATAAGGCATAAAGCATCTTTCAGTTTGGCAAGATTTGCACTGAATACTGAATGAAACAGCTTTCTCTAATAGAGAGAAAAGCTTTTGAGCAGATTTGGGCTTGATTTCACTTCATTTGAACAGAAGCACTATTTCAACATTACTGGACTCAGAAAGCTGTAAACTGACAATCTTGATCATTGAAGTCCTAACATAAGTTTTTGTGCATATAACTTCTAACACATTAAAAACTGTCTTACAGCATTGCAGAAAACATTGTATTTCATAAGGCATAAACATCTTTCAGTTTGGCAAGATTTGCACTGAATACTGAATGAAACAGCTTTCTCTAATAGAGAGAAAAGCTTTTGAGCAGATTTGGGCTTGATTTCACTTCATTTGAACAGAAGCACTATTTCAACATTACTGGACTCAGAAAGCTGTAAACTGACAATCTTGATCATTGAAGTCCTAACATAAGTTTTTGTGCATATAACTTCTAACACATTAAAAACTGTCTTACAGCATTGCAGAAAACATTGTATTTCATAAGGCATAACATCTTTCAGTTTGGCAAGATTTGCACTGAATACTGAATGAAACAGCTTTCTCTAATAGAGAGAAAAGCTTTTGAGCAGATTTGGGCTTGATTTCACTTCATTTGAACAGAAACACTATTTCAGCATTACTGGACTCAGAAAGCTGTAAACTGACAATCTTGATCATTGAAGTCCTAACATAAGTTTTTGTGCAATAACTTCTAACACATTAAAAACTGTCTTACAGCATTGCAGAAAACATTGTACTTCATAAGGCATAAGCATCTTTCAGTTTGGCAAGATTTGCACTGAATACTGAATGAAACTGCTTTCTCTAATAGAGAGAAAAGCTTTTGAGCAGATTTGGGCTTGATTTCACTTCATTTGAACAGAAGCACTATTTCAACATTACTGGACTCAGAAAGCTGTAAACTGACAATCTTGATCATTGAAGTCCTAACATTAGTTTTTGTGCATATAACTTCTAACACATTAAAAACTGTCTTACAGCATTGCAGAAAACATTTTATTTCATAAGACATAAGCATGTTTCAGTTTGGCAAGATTTGCACTGAATATTGAATGAAACAGCTTTCTCTAATAGAGAGACAAGCTTTTGAGCAGATTTGGGCTTGATTTCACTTCATTTGAACAGAGGCACTATTTCAACATTACTGGACTCAGAAAGCTGTAAACTGACAATCTTGATCATTGAAGTCCTAACATAAGTTTTTGTGCAAATAACTTCTAACACATTAAAAACTGTCTTACAGCATTGCAGAAAACATTGTATTTCATAAGGCATAAACATCTTTCAGTTTGGCAAGATTTGCACTGAATACTGAATGAAACAGCTTTCTCTAATAGAGAGAAAAGCTTTTGAGCAGATTTGTGCTTGATTTCACTTCATTTGAACAGAGGCACTATTTCAACATTACTGGACTCAGAAAGCTGTAAACTGACAATCTTGATCATTGAATTCCTAACATTAGTGTCTGAGCATATAACTTCTAACACATTAAAAACTGTCCTTACAGCATTGTGTTACGTGCTAGCTTTATTATCTTTAAGCTCGTCTAGGGGAACTAGGCATAGCAGTACAAAGTTTTGGAGAGAGAGAAAGAGCACAGGTCCTTCTTATCTCTAGTCCCAGTAACACATCCCAAAACTAGTAAACTTAGAAAAAGTATTTATTGAATCTAAAGAAAAAGGATAAGAGGAAACAAACTTCAGGAGGGGGCAAAGGCCAACAAAACAAACAAAAAGGTTTCTAACTCAGTTTTAACCATAACTTACCTAAACATTGAAACAAAGAGTAAATAAATAACAAATAAATTTCCCTTTCTCCCTAACTACCCAGAACCAGGAGAAAAGCAGATTCAAACAAAAATGGCACCCACCTCCCTACAGGTTTCCTTAAAAGAAAACCTTAAGTTCTAAACAAAACCATACATCTCAAACTATATCTACAATTGCCCCAATAGTTAACAGATTTCCACAACATAAGATGACGCTATCTGGAACAAGGAGAAAAGAAGTCCATGTGGCAAGTTGGCATCTGCAACCCTCTCTCTCCCTCTCTCGTTGTTGTGAGATGGTGCTGGCTTTATATGCTGACATTCTCCCGACTGCAGCCAATCAATGGAGCTGAGGTTAATGGGCAGCAAATCAACGACAGGTGATCCCAATCACCAGCATGAGCATGGTGGCAGTAGACATGAGGAGAAACAAAAACAGACCACAAAGCACATTAAATGATTACAAATAAAATAAGTCTTAGGACGCAACAATTGCAGAAAACATTTTATTTCATAAGACATAAGCATGTTTCAGTTTGGCAAGATTTGCACTGAATATTGAATGAAACAGCTTTCTCTAATAGAGAGACAAGCTCTTGAGCAGATTTGGGCTTGATTTCACTTCATTTGAACAGAGGCACTATTTCAACATTACTGGACTCAGAAAGCTGTAAACTGACAATCTTGATCATTGAAGTCCTAACATAAGTTTTTGTGCAAATAACTTCTAACACATTAAAAACTGTCTTACAGCATTGCAGAAAACATTTTATTTCATAAGACATAAGCATGTTTCAGTTTGGCAAGATTTGCACTGAATATTGAATGAAACAGCTTTCTCTAATAGAGAGACAAGCTCTTGAGCAGATTTGGGCTTGATTTCACTTCATTTGAACAGAGGCACTATTTCAACATTACTGGACTCAGAAAGCTGTAAACTCACAATCTTGATCATTGAAGTCCTAACATAAGTTTTTGTGCAAATAACTTCTAACACATTAAAAACTGTCTTACAGCATTGCAGAAAACATTGTATTTCATAAGGCATAAGCATCTTTCAGTTTGGCAAGATTTGCACTGAAAACTGAATGAAACAGCTTTCTCTAATAGAGAGAAAAGATTTTGAGCAGATTTGGGCTTGATTTCACTTCATTTGAACAGAAGCACTATTTCAACATTACTGGACTCAGAGACATGTAAACTGACAATCTTGAGCATTGTAGTCCTAGCATAAGTTTTTGTGAATATACCTTCTAACACATTAAAAACTGTCTTACAGCATTGCAGAAAACATTGTATTTCATAAGGCATAAACATCTTTCAGTTTGGCAAGATTTGCACTGAATATTGAATGAAACAGCTTTCTCTATTAGAGAGACAAGCTTTTGAGCAGATTTGGGCTAGATTTCACTTCATTTGAACAGAAGCACTATTTCAACATTACTGGACTCAGAAAGCTGTAAACTGACAATCTTGATCATTGAAGTCCTAACATAAGTTTTTGTGCATATAACTTCTAACACATTAAAAACTGTCTTACAGCATTGCAGAAAACATTGTATTTCATAAGGCATAAACATCTTTCAGTTTGGCAAGATTTGCACTGAATACTGAATGAAACAGCTTTCTCTAATAGAGAGAAAAGCTTTTGAGCAGATTTGGGCTTGATTTCACTTCATTTGAACAGAGGCACTATTTCAACATTACTGGACTCAGAAAGCTGTAAACTGACAATCTTGATCATTGAAGTCCTAACATAAGTTTTTGTGCATATAACTTCTAACACATTAAAAACTGTCTTACAGCATTGCAGAAAACATTGTATTTCATAAGGCATAAACATCTTTCAGTTTGGCAAGAGTTGCACTGAATACTGAATGAAACAGCTTTCTCTAATAGAGAGAAAAGGTTTTGAGCAGATTTGGGCTTGATTTCACTTCATTTGAACAGAGGCACTATTTCAACATTACTGGACTCAGAAAGCTGTAAACTGACAATCTTGATCATTGAAGTCCTAACATAAGTTTTTGTGCAAATAACTTCTAACACATTAAAAACTGTCTTACAGCATTGCAGAAAACATTGTATTTCATAAGGCATAAACATCTTTCAGTTTGGCAAGATTTGCACTGAATACTGAATGAAACAGCTTTCTCTAATAGAGAGAAAAGCTTTTGAGCAGATTTGGGCTTGATTTCACTTCATTTGAACAGAGGCACTATTTCAACATTACTGGACTCAGAAAGCTGTAAACTGACAATCTTGATCATTGAAGTCCTAACATTAGTTCCCTTTCAATACTTCACTCGTACTGCGTCGAAGACTCATATGGGAAAAACCCCCTTTTTCTCCTGAACTGAAGCCTTATTCAATCACGCAGTGAAACTGCACAGCCATTGGATCGTGCAGTGCTATTAAAACAAACCAATGGCTTGGCAGCGGTGCTGCACGAACCTATGGCAGCGAAGCCCGCCAAAGCCCGCCAATATGGGCGGGGAATCTGGCTATATATTGGCCGCTTCGCCACAGGAATTCAGATTATTTCTCCTTCAGCGACGACGTCACATCGCTTCGCTGATCTCCGCTGAACTGCTCGCCGTTGACACGCCTCGCACTGGAACGCGACTGCCGGTCCCCACCGCAGATTCATCGCTTCCCTGCGGCCATCCGGTGAGATATATTGAAAGAGCAAATTTCTCTAAAAGAGCCTTTTTCTACGGCGTTGTTGCAAATGCCGTCTCGTCATTGCAGCTCGTGCAGAGCCCCTCTGCACGCTGATGACGGGCACAGCGAGTGTGTCGCGTGCTTGGGGAAACCCCACGCTGACACAGCACTCGCGGGGAATTCATGTTCTCATTGCGAGAACATGAATATCGCCTCTCTGCGCTCGCGAATCGCTTTCTTTTCAGAGAGCGATCTCGCTCCTCGCACCCTCCCTTTTTCTTCCTCCCGCGAGCCGGCGAGGAAGAAAAGGCGGGGCAGAGGATTAAAGCAGCAGGATGAAAGCGAGCTCACGCCGGCTCAGCCCCCGCGTGCCTCGTTTTCTCCACCCAGAGGGGATTCCCCAGTCCTCTTTGTACAGCCAGACCAGTGTCCCTCTGCTGCCGCGAGTGATCTGGTTTTGTTTGGAGGGACTGAGGAGGAACTGCTAGAGGACAGCATGTCTCTAGCCGCTTCAGATGCTGAGGAGCTGTCGGGCTCGCCGGACCCCGCCCCCTCGATGTCATCTGAACCAAACCGCTCGAAACTCGGGATGGACGCCGAGCTTATCCGCGTTCTCTCCAGGGCAGTGGATGAGCTGGGTCTGGATTGGTCTCCTCCAGAGGAACCAGCCCGTAGCCGTCTGGATGAATGGTTTCTGCCGGGGCGCCAGCAAGCCCCTCGTCAGCGAACTGCTCCGTTCTTCCCGGAGGTCCACGACGAGCTCACTAAATCGTGGCGCGCCCCCTACTCAGCGCGCCTGCGTACTTCATCTTCATCCGCCCTCACCTCAATTGACGGCGCTGATGAAAGAGGATACGAACGGCTGCCGCCGCTGGACGAGTCTGTGGCCGTGCATCTCTGCCCGCCAGCAGCTATTGGATGGAAAGCCAAGGCCAACCATCCGTCCAAACCCTGCCGTACGACGTCAGCGCTCGCCGGGCGTGCCTACTCATCGGCAGGGCAAGCAGCCGCGGCGCTCCACTCTATGGCGGTGCTTCAAGTCTTCCAGGCCAAACTTCTCGCCGCCACCGACGAGTCTGGCCCAGATGTCGCCACACTCAGGGAGCTGAGAAGTGCAACAGACTTGGCGCTGCGTGCTACCAAGAGCACCGCCCAGGCCATTGGGCGCTCGATGGCTAACCTGGTCGTCTTGGAGCGCCACTTATGGCTCAACCTTACGGAGATCAAGGATGCTGACAGAGCCCAGTTCCTAGACGCACCGATCTCCCCCAGCGGCCTCTTTGGCCCGGCGATAGAGGGATTCGCCGAGCGTTTCACAGAGGCGCAGAAGTCGTCCCAGGCAATGCGACACTTCCTGCCGAAGCGCGCTTCATCTGCTGCCAGTCGCCCCAGACAGGTGCCGATTCGTCAGCCTCCTAAGCAAGCGCCAGCTGCTACCACCGCAGCCCAGCCGGTGAAACCCGAGCCTCAACACCGTTCTCGCTCGGCCACCAGACGGTATCAGTATCCCAAGCGCATGGGACCCCGGCCCAAGATAGTGCTGGACCCTGCGCCGCCGCCGTCATCCTGATCGACAGGAAAGAAAGAGGAGGGGGCTAAGTCTCGCCACAGCCGGACCACCCCCCAAACTGCCCCGTGTGTTCTGCCGTCCATCTCCAGATGTCGACGAAGTTGTTCCTGCTGCAAACAATGGGCCCTTGTTAGCGCCCAGACAGCAAAGCGCTGTTATAGTGCAAAAAATAAAAAACACACTCTTCACAAAAAGAGCAGTTCTCCTCACACAACACTCACGAGTGCTATGTCCCCCCACGGCGGTCAATCACTCGAGTTAATACAACCTCTGTCCATCCGGGCCTCACAATGGCAAGCCATTCCCGGGGTATCAGATTGGGTCATGGGAGTAATAAAACACGGCTATTCCCTTCAGTTCGCACGACGGCCACCACGCTTTCGCGGGGCGGTCACCACTTCAGTGCACAACGAGAACGCTCACGTTCTTCGTGCCGAAGTGAAAAATCTGCTGGTGAAGGGAGCTATAGAAATCGTTCCCCCAGCACACCGCGACTCAGGGTTTTACAGCCGTTACTTCCTGGTTCCCAAGAAGGATGGTGGGCTGCGCCCCATCCTCGATTTAAGACATCTGAACCGTGCCCTCATGAGACGGCGCTTCAGAATGATCACATTGAATCAAATCCTCTCGCAAATACGCTCAGGGGATTGGTTCTTTTCGCTGGATCTGAAAGACGCTTACTTTCACATCCAGATAGCCCCCCGTCACAGGCCGTTCTTGAGATTTGCCTTCGAGGGCGTGGCTTACCAATACAAGGTCCTCCCCTTTGGGCTGTCTCTGGCGCCTCGCACGTTCACAAAGTGCATGGATGCGGCTCTCTCCCCTCTCAGGCAGAAGGGCATCCGCATTCTCAATTACCTCGACGACTGGCTAGTTCTAGCTCAGTCAGAGGGGGAGGCATTGGGTTACAGAACTGTGCTCCTCAGCCATCTGGAATGCCTGGGGCTCAGGGTGAACTTTGTCAAGAGCTCACTGTCCCCCAGCCGGCGGATATCGTTTCTGGGAACAGTGTTAGACTCAGTGACAATGAGGGCAACAATGGTGAAGGAGCGCGCTGCGGCTCTACAGCGACTTGCGGCCTCTTTCAAAATAGGTGCTTCTCGACCCCTAAAGACATTCCAGAAGCTGCTGGGTCTTATGGCGGCGGCATCGCCGGTGCTGGAGCTCGGGCTGCTTCGTATGCGCCCCCTCCAATATTGGCTGAAACCACGTGTTCCACCTCATGCATGGCGTCACGGACGCTTGAATATCAAGGTGAGTCAGGACTGTATTTCGGCCCTGACCCCTTGGAGGGACATGCAATGGATGGAACGGGGTGCTCCACTTGGTATGGTTTGCAGAAGGAAAGTGATCTCCACAGACGCGTCCAACAAGGGTTGGGGCGCGCTGTGCGAAGGGAAACCCGCTTTCGGCCAATGGTCGAAAGAGGAGAGCAGGCTTCACATCAACTGCCTCGAGATGATTGCAGTTCAACGAGCCTGCCAGAGCTTCCTGTCAGACCTAAAGAGCCACCACGTGCTGGTCAGATCGGACAGCATGACGGTGGTCTCTTATATAAATCACCAAGGTGGGCTGTCGTCGACGCGTCTCTTCAGACTGACGTCGCGACTGCTGGAATGGACCCAAAGCAATTTGGGGTCCCTGAGAGCAGTGCATCTTCCGGGCAAGCTGAACAAGGGCGCGGATATGCTGTCAAGAAGCGGAGTCTCCTCAGAAGAGTGGAGACTCCACCCGCAGACGGTTCAGAAGATATGGGAGGTCTTTGGCAGAGCGGAAATAGACCTCTTTGCCTCAAAAGACAACTCTCATTGCCCAATATATTTTTCCAAGATCAAGGACGCGTTGTCCCAGGACTGGCCCAACCGTCTTCTTTATGCTTTTCCTCCGGTCCCTCTGATTCCCCAAGTAATCAGGCGGGTCAGGGACCAGAGATGCAGGGTTCTGCTTGTAGCCCCATTCTGGGAAAATCAGCACTGGATAGCCGACCTGTCGCAGATGCTGACTGCAGCCCCATGGCCCGTTCCCCTGAGACGGGACCTCCTTTCTCAGGCGGACGGGACGATTTGGCATCCACACCCAGAGAAGTGGTCTCTGCACATTTGGTCGCTCGACGGGAGCCCGCGGGACTCCCTGAGCGTGTGCTAGACACAATTTCACAGGCTAGAGCTCCGTCTACACGACGCCTCTATGCCTCCAAATGGTCTGTGTTCTCCACATGGTGTTCAGACCATGGTGAGAGCCCGACCTCTTGTGACGTATCAGTGATACTGTCATTTTTGCAAGAGCTCTTGGAGAAGGGACGATCCCCCTCCACGCTCAAGGTCTATGTAGCAACTATAGCGGCATCACACGCCCTTATAGCAGGCCAGTCGGTGGGCAGAAACGACTTAGTCGTCCGATTTATGAGAGGTGCCAGACGGCTTCATCCGCCTTGCCCTCCCACCGTCCCTTCTTGGGACCTGCCCACGGTGCTGAGAGCCCTGAAGGGGGCCCCCTTTGAACCGCTACAGTCCATAGGCCTTAAAGCCCTGTCGCTAAAGACCGCTCTGCTATTGGCACTAGCGTCTGTTAAGCGTGTGGGTGATTTGCAAGCACTTTCGATGAGCCCTAATTGCCTAGAATTCGGGCCTAACGACTCGAGGGTCGTCCTGAAACCGAGGCATGGCTATGTGCCAAAGGTGCTCTCCACACCTTTTAGAGCACAAGTGGTCACCCTCTCTGCGTTACAAAACACAGAGGAGGATCCAGGGCTGAATCTACTTTGCCCAGTGAGGGCTCTAAAAGTCTACATAGAGCGTTCTGCACCAATAAGACGATCAGAACAGCTCTTCATATGCTTTGGAAACCGCACCAGAGGGTTACCGGTCTCTAAGCAAAGACTTTCAAGGTGGATTGTGGATGCAATCCAGCTAGCCTACTCTTCTTTGGGCCTGCAAAGCCCAATTGGAGTAAGAGCCCATTCGACGAGAGCAGTGTCTTCGTCTTGGGCATGGTCTAATGGTGTGACTATCGCAGAAATTTGTGAGGCGGCTGGCTGGAGCTCGCCGTCCACATTTGCTAGATTTTACAATCTAGACGTCCCAGCGCTTCATGCTAGGGTACTTTCTGTGTGAAGGTCACCTTCTTGTTCTTCATTTGCATGCTCTTGGCCATTCTTGCCCAAGGCTCAAACTCTACTCGTATGCACTCGGTCCCTTGGCTACTGAGGCGATACGAACACGGGATGATCAGGCTAGGCCAGACGTAACCTCATTGAGCTTATTCTGCCCCTAGTTGCTATTATCATATCTTGGTTTAACAAATCAAGTTTGATTGCGTTGGTCGTCCTCCCTTCTTAGCATGGCGTGATTGAACTGGGTTCCCATATGCGTCTTCGACGCAGTACGAGTGAAGTATTGAAAGGGAACGTACTCGGTTACTAACGTAACCTCGGTTCCCTGAAATACGGGAACGAGTACTGCGTTCCTTGCCATGCTAAAAAGGCTGCACAACTCAGTCGTCGCTTCAGTCGAAGTAACCTGAATTCCTGTGGCGAAGCGGCCAATATATAGCCAGATTCCCCGCCCATATTGGCGGGCTTTGGCGGGCTTCGCTGCCATAGGTTCGTGCAGCACCGCTGCCAAGCCATTGGTTTGTTTTAATAGCACTGCACGATCCAATGGCTGTGCAGTTTCACTGCGTGATTGAATAAGGCTTCAGTTCAGGAGAAAAAGGGGGTTTTTCCCATATGCGTCTTCGACGCAGTACTCGTTCCCGTATTTCAGGGAACCGAGGTTACGTTAGTAACCGAGTACGTTTTTGAGCATATAACTTCTAACACATTAAAAACTGTCTTACAGCATTGCAGAAAACATTTTATTTCATAAGACATAAGCATGTTTCAGTTTGGCAAGATTTGCACTGAATATTGAATGAAACAGCTTTCTCTAATAGAGAGACAAGCTCTTGAGCAGATTTGGGTTTGATTTCACTTCATTTGAACAGAGGCACTATTTCAACATTACTGGACTCAGAAAGCTGTAAACTGACAATCTTGATCATTGAAGTCCTAACATAAGTTTTTGTGCAAATAACTTCTAACACATTAAAAACTGTCTTACAGCATTGCAGAAAACATTGTATTTCATAAGGCATAAACATCTTTCAGTTTGGCAAGATTTGCACTGAATACTGAATGAAACAGCTTTCTCTAATAGAGAGAAAAGCTTTTGAGCAGATTTGGGCTTGATTTCACTTCATTTGAACAGAGGCACTATTTCAACATTACTGGACTCAGAAAGCTGTAAACTGACAATCTTGATCATTGAATTCCTAACATTAGTGTCTGAGCATATAACTTCTAACACATTAAAAACTGTCTTACAGCATTGCAGAAAACATTTTATTTCATAAGACATAAGCATGTTTCAGTTTGGCAAGATTTGCACTGAATATTGAATGAAACAGCTTTCTCTAATAGAGAGACAAGCTCTTGAGCAGATTTGGGCTTGATTTCACTTCATTTGAACAGAGGCACTATTTCAACATTACTGGACTCAGAAAGCTGTAAACTGACAATCTTGATCATTGAAGTCCTAACATTAGTTTTTGTGTATATAACTTCTAACACATTAAAAACTGTCTTACAGCATTGCAGAAGACATTTTATTTCATAAGACATAAGCATGTTTCAGTTTGGCAAGATTTGCACTGAATACTGAATGAAACAGCTTTCTCTAATAGAGAGAAAAGCTTTTGAGCAGATTTGGGCTTGATTTCACTTCATTTGAACAGAAACACTATTTCAGCATTACTGGACTCAGAAAGCTGTAAACTGACAATCTTGATCATTGAAGTCCTAACATAAGTTTTTGTGTATATAACTTCTAACACATTAAAAACTGTCTTACAGCATTGCAGAAAACATTTTATTTCATAAGACATAAGCTTGTTTCAGTTTGGCAAGATTTGCACTGAATACTGAATGAAACAGCTTTATCTAATAGAGAGAAAAGCTTTTGAGCAGATTTGGGCTTGATTTCACTTCATTTGAACAGAAACACTATTTCAGCATTACTGGACTCAGAAAGCTGTAAACTGACAATCTTGATCATTGAAGTCCTAACATAAGTTTTTGTGCATATAACTTCTAACACATTAAAAACTGTCTTACAGCATTGCAGAAAACATTGTACTTCATAAGGCATAAGCTTGTTTCAGTTTGGCAAGATTTGCACTGAATATTGAATGAAACAGCTTTCTCTAATAGAGAGAAAAGCTTTTGAGCAGATTTGGGCTTGATTTCACTTCATTTGAACAGAAACACTATTTCAGCATTACTGGACTCAGAAAGCTGTAAACTGACAATCTTGATCATTGAAGTCCTAACATTAGTTTTTGTGCATATAACTTCTAACACACTAAAAACTGTCTTACAGCATTGCAGAAAACATTTTATTTCATAAGACATAAGCATGTTTCAGTTTGGCAAGATTTGCACTGAATATTGAATGAAACAGCTTTCTCTAATAGAGAGACAAGCTTTTGAGCAGATTTGGGCTAGATTTCACTTAATTTGAACAGAAGCACTATTTCAGCATTACTGGACTCAGAAAGCTGTAAACTGACAATCTTGATCATTGAAGTCCTAACATTAGTTGTTGTGTATATAACTTCTAACACATTAAAAACTGTCTTACAGCATTGCAGAAAACATTTTATTTCATAAGACATAAGCAAGTTTCAGTTTGGCAAGATTTGCACTGAATACTGAATGAAACAGCTTTCTCTAATAGAGAGAAAAGCTTTTGAGCAGATTTGGGCTTGATTTCACTTCATTTGAACAGAAACACTATTTCAGCATTACTGGACTCAGAAAGCTGTAAACTGACAATCTTGATCATTTAAGTTTTTGTGTATATAACTTCTAACACATTAAAAACTGTCTTACAGCATTGCAGAAAACATTTTATTTCATAAGACATAAGCTTGTTTCAGTTTGGCAAGATTTGCACTGAATACTGAATGAAACCGCTTTATCTAATAGAGAAAAAAGCTTTTGAGCAGATTTGGGCTTGATTTCACTTCATTTCAACAGAAACACTGTTTCAGCATTACTGGACTCAGAAAGCTGTAAACTGACAATCTTGATCATTGAAGTCCTAACATAAGTTTTTGTGCATATAACTTCTAACACATTAAAAACTGTCTTACAGCATTGCAGAAAACATTGTACTTCATAAGGCATAAGCTTGTTTCAGTTTGGCAAGATTTGCACTGAATATTGAATGAAACAGCTTTCTCTAATAGAGAGAAAAGCTTTTGAGCAGATTTGGGCTTGATTTCACTTCATTTGAACAGAAACACTATTTCAACATTACTGGACTCAGAAAGCTGTAAACTGACAATCTTGATCATTGCAGTCCTAACATTAGTTTTTGTGTATATAACTTCTAACACATTAAAAACTGTCTTACAGCATTGCAGAAAACATTTTATTTCATAAGACATAAGCATGTTTCAGTTTGGCAAGATTTGCACTGAATACTGAATGAAACAGCTTTCTCTAATAGAGAGAAAAGCTTTTGAGCAGATTTGGGCTTGATTTCACTTCATTTCAACAGAAACACTATTTCAGCATTACTGGACTCAGAAAGCTGTAAACTGACAATCTTGATCATTGAAGTCCTAACATTAGTTCCCTTTCAATACTTCACTCGTACTGCGTCGAAGACGCATATGGGAAAAACCCCCTTTTTCTCCTGAACTGAAGCCTTATTCAATCACGCAGTGAAACTGCACAGCCATTGGATCGTGCAGTGCTATTAAAACAAACCAATGGCTTGGCAGCGGTGCTGCACGAACCTATGGCAGCGAAGCCCGCCAAAGGCCGCCAATATGGGCGGGGAATCTGGCTATATATTGGCCGCTTCGCCACAGGAATTCAGATTATTTCTCCTTCAGCGACGACGTCACATCACTTCGCTGATCTCCGCTGAACTGCTCGCCGTTGACACGCCTCGCACTGGAACGCGACTGCCGGTCCCCACCGCAGATTCATCGCTTCCCTGCGGCCATCCGGTGAGATATATTGAAAGAGCAAATTTCTCTAAAAGAGCCTTTTTCTACGGCGTTGTTGCAAATGCCGTCTCGTCATTGCAGCTCGTGCAGAGCCCCTCTGCACGCTGATGACGGGCACAGCGAGTGTGTCGCGTGCTTGGGGAAACCCCACGCTGACACAGCACTCGCGGGGAATTCATGTTCTCATTGCGAGAACATGAATATCGCCTCTCTGCGCTCGCGAATCGCTTTCTTTTCAGAGAGCGATCTCGCTCCTCGCACCCTCCCTTTTTCTTCCTCCCGCGAGCCGGCGAGGAAGAAAAGGCGGGGCAGAGGATTAAAGCAGCAGGATGAAAGCGAGCTCACGCCGGCTCAGCCCCCGCGTGCCTCGTTTTCTCCGCCCAGAGGGGATTCCCCAGTCCTCTTTGTACAGCCAGACCAGTGTCCCTCTGCTGCCGCGAGTGATCTGGTTTTGTTTGGAGGGACTGAGGAGGAACTGCTAGAGGACAGCATGTCTCTAGCCGCTTCAGATGCTGAGGAGCTGTCGGGCTCGCCGGACCCCGCCCCCTCGATGTCATCTGAACCAAACCGCTCGAAACTCGGGATGGACGCCGAGCTTATCTGCGTTCTCTCCAGGGCAGTGGATGAGCTGGGTCTGGATTGGTCTCCTCCAGAGGAACCAGCCCGTAGCCGTCTGGATGAATGGTTTCTGCCGGGGCGCCAGCAAGCCCCTCGTCAGCGAACTGCTCCGTTCTTCCCGGAGGTCCACGACGAGCTCACTAAATCGTGGCGCGCCCCCTACTCAGCGCGCCTGCGTACTTCATCTTCATCCGCCCTCACCTCAATTGACGGCGCTGATGAAAGAGGATACGAACGGCTGCCGCCGCTGGACGAGTCTGTGGCCGTGCATCTCTGCCCGCCAGCAGCTATTGGATGGAAAGCCAAGGCCAACCATCCGTCCAAACCCTGCCGTACGACGTCGGCGCTCGCCGGGCGTGCCTACTCATCGGCAGGGCAAGCAGCCGCGGTGCTCCACTCTATGGCGGTGCTTCAAGTCTTCCAGGCCAAACTTCTCGCCGCCACCGACGAGTCTGGCCCAGATGTCGCCACACTCAGGGAGCTGAGAAGTGCAACAGACTTGGCGCTGCGTGCTACCAAGAGCACCGCCCAGGCCATTGGGCGCTCGATGGCTAACCTGGTCGTCTTGGAGCGCCACTTATGGCTCAACCTTACGGAGATCAAGGATGCTGACAGAGCCCAGTTCCTAGACGCACCGATCTCCCCCAGCGGCCTCTTTGGCCCGGCGATAGAGGGATTCGCCGAGCGTTTCACAGAGGCGCAGAAGTCGTCCCAGGCAATGCGACACTTCCTGCCGAAGCGCGCTTCATCTGCTGCCAGTCGCCCCAGACAGGTGCCGATTCGTCAGCCTCCTAAGCAAGCGCCAGCTGCTACCACCGCAGCCCAGCCGGTGAAACCCGAGCCTCGACACCGTTCTCGCTCGGCCACCAGACGGTATCAGTATCCCAAGCGCATGGGACCCCGGCCCAAGATAGTGCTGGACCCTGCGCCGCCGCCGTCATCCTGATCGACAGGAAAGAAAGAGGAGGGGGCTAAGTCTCGCCACAGCCGGACCACCCCCCAAACTGCCCCGTGTGTTCTGCCGTCCATCTCCAGATGTCGACGAAGTTGTTCCTGCTGCAAACAATGGGCCCTTGTTAGCGCCCAGACAGCAAAGCGCTGTTATAGTGCAAAAAATAAAAAACACACTCCTTCACAAAAAGAGCAGTTCTCCTCACACAACACTCACGAGTGCTATGTCCCCCCACGGCGGTCAATCACTCGAGTTAATACAACCTCTGTCCATCCGGGCCTCACAATGGCAAGCCATTCCCGGGGTATCAGATTGGGTCATGGGAGTAATAAAACACGGCTATTCCCTTCAGTTCGCACGACGGCCACCACGCTTTCGCGGGGCGGTCACCACTTCAGTGCACAACGAGAACGCTCACGTTCTTCGTGCCGAAGTGAAAAATCTGCTGGTGAAGGGAGCTATAGAAATCGTTCCCCCAGCACACCGCGACTCAGGGTTTTACAGCCGTTACTTCCTGGTTCCCAAGAAGGATGGTGGGCTGCGCCCCATCCTCGATTTAAGACATCTGAACCGTGCCCTCATGAGACGGCGCTTCAGAATGATCACATTGAATCAAATCCTCTCGCAAATACGCTCAGGGGATTGGTTCTTTTCGCTGGATCTGAAAGACGCTTACTTTCACATCCAGATAGCCCCCTGTCACAGGCCGTTCTTGAGATTTGCCTTCGAGGGCGTGGCTTACCAATACAAGGTCCTCCCCTTTGGGCTGTCTCTGGCGCCTCGCACGTTCACAAAGTGCATGGATGCGGCTCTCTCCCCTCTCAGGCAGAAGGGCATCCGCATTCTCAATTACCTCGACGACTGGCTAGTTCTAGCTCAGTCAGAGGGGGAGGCATTGGGTTACAGAACTGTGCTCCTCAGCCATCTGGAATGCCTGGGGCTCAGGGTGAACTTTGTCAAGAGCTCACTGTCCCCCAGCCGGCGGATATCGTTTCTGGGAACAGTGTTAGACTCAGTGACAATGAGGGCAACAATGGTGAAGGAGCGCGCTGCGGCTCTACAGCGACTTGCGGCCTCTTTCAAAATAGGTGCTTCTCGACCCCTAAAGACATTCCAGAAGCTGCTGGGTCTTATGGCGGCGGCATCGCCGGTGCTGGAGCTCGGGCTGCTTCGTATGCGCCCCCTCCAATATTGGCTGAAACCACGTGTTCCACCTCATGCATGGCGTCACGGACGCTTGAATATCAAGGTGAGTCAGGACTGTATTTCGGCCCTGACCCCTTGGAGGGACATGCAATGGATGGAACGGGGTGCTCCACTTGGTATGGTTTGCAGAAGGAAAGTGATCTCCACAGACGCGTCCAACAAGGGTTGGGGCGCGCTGTGCGAAGGGAAACCCGCTTTCGGCCAATGGTCGAAAGAGGAGAGCAGGCTTCACATCAACTGCCTCGAGATGATTGCAGTTCAACGAGCCTGCCAGAGCTTCCTGTCAGACCTAAAGAGCCACCACGTGCTGGTCAGATCGGACAGCATGACGGTGGTCTCTTATATAAATCACCAAGGTGGGCTGTCGTCGACGCGTCTCTTCAGACTGACGTCGCGACTGCTGGAATGGACCCAAAGCAATTTGGGGTCCCTGAGAGCAGTGCATCTTCCGGGCAAGCTGAACAAGGGCGCGGATATGCTGTCAAGAAGCGGAGTCTCCTCAGAAGAGTGGAGACTCCACCCGCAGACGGTTCAGAAGATATGGGAGGTCTTTGGCAGAGCGGAAATAGACCTCTTTGCCTCAAAAGACAACTCTCATTGCCCAATATATTTTTCCAAGATCAAGGACGCGTTGTCCCAGGACTGGCCCAACCGTCTTCTTTATGCTTTTCCTCCGGTCCCTCTGATTCCCCAAGTAATCAGGCGGGTCAGGGACCAGAGATGCAGGGTTCTGCTTGTAGCCCCATTCTGGGAAAATCAGCACTGGATAGCCGACCTGTCGCAGATGCTGACTGCAGCCCCATGGCCCGTTCCCCTGAGACGGGACCTCCTTTCTCAGGCGGACGGGACGATTTGGCATCCACACCCAGAGAAGTGGTCTCTGCACATTTGGTCGCTCGACGGGAGCCCGCGGGACTCCCTGAGCGTGTGCTAGACACAATTTCACAGGCTAGAGCTCCGTCTACACGACGCCTCTATGCCTCCAAATGGTCTGTGTTCTCCACATGGTGTTCAGACCATGGTGAGAGCCCGACCTCTTGTGACGTATCAGTGATACTGTCATTTTTGCAAGAGCTCTTGGAGAAGGGACGATCCCCCTCCACGCTCAAGGTCTATGTAGCAACTATAGCGGCATCACACGCCCTTATAGCAGGCCAGTCGGTGGGCAGAAACGACTTAGTCGTCCGATTTATGAGAGGTGCCAGACGGCTTCATCCGCCTTGCCCTCCCACCGTCCCTTCTTGGGACCTGCCCACGGTGCTGAGAGCCCTGAAGGGGGCCCCCTTTGAACCGCTACAGTCCATAGGCCTTAAAGCCCTGTCGCTAAAGACCGCTCTGCTATTGGCACTAGCGTCTGTTAAGCGTGTGGGTGATTTGCAAGCACTTTCGATGAGCCCTAATTGCCTAGAATTCGGGCCTAACGACTCGAGGGTCGTCCTGAAACCGAGGCATGGCTATGTGCCAAAGGTGCTCTCCACACCTTTTAGAGCACAAGTGGTCACCCTCTCTGCGTTACAAAACACAGAGGAGGATCCAGGGCTGAATCTACTTTGCCCAGTGAGGGCTCTAAAAGTCTACATAGAGCGTTCTGCACCAATAAGACGATCAGAACAGCTCTTCATATGCTTTGGAAACCGCACCAGAGGGTTACCGGTCTCTAAGCAAAGACTTTCAAGGTGGATTGTGGATGCAATCCAGCTAGCCTACTCTTCTTTGGGCCTGCAAAGCCCAATTGGAGTAAGAGCCCATTCGACGAGAGCAGTGTCTTCGTCTTGGGCATGGTCTAATGGTGTGACTATCGCAGAAATTTGTGAGGCGGCTGGCTGGAGCTCGCCGTCCACATTTGCTAGATTTTACAATCTAGACGTCCCAGCGCTTCATGCTAGGGTACTTTCTGTGTGAAGGTCACCTTCTTGTTCCTCATTTGCATGCTCTTGGCCATTCTTGCCCAAGGCTCAAACTCTACTCGTATGCACTCGGTCCCTTGGCTACTGAGGCGATACGAACACGGGATGATCAGGCTAGGCCAGACGTAACCTCATTGAGCTTATTCTGCCCCTAGTTGCTATTATCATATCTTGGTTTAACAAATCAAGTTTGATTGCGTTGGTCGTCCTCCCTTCTTAGCATGGCGTGATTGAACTGGGTTCCCATATGCGTCTTCGACGCAGTACGAGTGAAGTATTGAAAGGGAACGTACTCGGTTACTAACGTAACCTCGGTTCCCTGAAATACGGGAACGAGTACTGCGTTCCTTGCCATGCTAAAAAGGCTGCACAACTCAGTCGTCGCTTCAGTCGAAGTAACCTGAATTCCTGTGGCGAAGCGGCCAATATATAGCCAGATTCCCCGCCCATATTGGCGGGCTTTGGCGGGCTTCGCTGCCATAGGTTCGTGCAGCACCGCTGCCAAGCCATTGGTTTGTTTTAATAGCACTGCACGATCCAATGGCTGTGCAGTTTCACTGCGTGATTGAATAAGGCTTCAGTTCAGGAGAAAAAGGGGGTTTTTCCCATATGCGTCTTCGACGCAGTACTCGTTCCCGTATTTCAGGGAACCGAGGTTACGTTAGTAACCGAGTACGTTTTTGTGCATATAACTTCTAACACATTAAAAACTGTCTTACAGCATTGCAGAAAACATTTTATTTCATAAGACATAAGCATGTTTCAGTTTGGCAAGATTTGCACTGAATATTGAATGAAACAGCTTTCTCTAATAGAGAGACAAGCTTTTGAGCAGATTTGGGCTAGATTTCACTTCATTTGAACAGAAGCACTATTTCAGCATTACTGGACTCAGAAAGCTGTAAACTGACAATCTTGATCATTGAAGTCCTAACATTAGTTTTTGTGTATATAACTTCTAACACATTAAAATCTGTCTTACAGCATTGCAAAAAACATTTCATTTCATAAGACATAAGCTTGTTTCAGTTTGGCAAGATTTGCACTTAATACTGAATGAAACCGCATTCTCAATTAGAGAGAAAAGCTTTTGAGCAGATTTGGGCTTGATTTCACTTCATTTGAACAGAAACACTATTTCAACATTACTGGACTCAGAAAGCTGTAAACTGACAATCTTGATCATTGCAGTCCTAACATTAGTTTTTGTGTATATAACTTCTAACACATTAAAAACTGTCTTACAGCATTGCAGAAAACATTTTATTTCATAAGACATAAGCAAGTTTCAGTTTGGCAAGATTTGCACTGAATACTGAATGAAACAGCTTTCTCTAATAGAGAGAAAAGCTTTTGAGCAGATTTGGGCTTGATTTCACTTCATTTGAACAGAAACACTATTTCAGCATTACTGGACTCAGAAAGCTGTAAACTGACAATCTTGATCATTTAAGTTTTTGTGCATATAACTTCTAACACATTAAAAACTGTCTTACAGCATTGCAGAAAACATTGTACTTCATAAGGCATAAGCTTGTTTCAGTTTGGCAAGATTTGCACTGAATACTGAATGAAACAGCTTTATCTAATAGAGAGAAAAGCTTTTGAGCAGATTTGGGCTTGATTTCACTTCATTTCAACAGAAACACTATTTCAGCATTACTGGACTCAGAAAGCTGTAAACTGACAATCTTGATCATTGAAGTCCTAACATAAGTTTTTGTGCATATAACTTCTAACACATTAAAAACTGTCTTACAGCATTGCAGAAAACATTGTACTTCATAAGGCATAAGCTTGTTTCAGTTTGGCAAGATTTGCACTGAATATTGAATGAAACAGCTTTCTCTAATAGAGAGACAAGCTTTTGAGCAGATTTGGGCTTGATTTCACTTCATTTGAACAGAAACACTATTTCAACATTACTGGACTCAGAAAGCTGTAAACTGACAATCTTGATCATTGCAGTCCTAACAATAGTTTTTGTGCATATAACTTCTAACACATTAAAAACTGTCTTACAGCATTGCAGAAAACATTGTACTTCATAAGGCATAATCTTGTTTCAGTTTGGCAAGATTTGCACTGAATATTGAATGAAACAGCTTTCTCTAATAGAGAGAAAAGCTTTTGAGCAGATTTGGGCTTGATTTCACTTCATTTGAACAGAAACACTATTTCAACATTACTGGACTCAGAAAGCTGTAAACTGACAATCTTGATCATTGCAGTCCTAACATTAGTTTTTGTGTATATAACTTCTAACACATTAAAAACTGTCTTACAGCATTGCAGAAGACATTTTATTTCATAAGACATAAGCATGTTTCAGTTTGGCAAGATTTGCACTGAATACTGAATGAAACAGCTTTCTCTAATAGAGAGAAAAGCTTTTGAGCAGATTTGGGCTTGATTTCACTTCATTTCAACAGAAACACTATTTCAGCATTACTGGACTCAGAAAGCTGTAAACTGACAATCTTGATCATTGAAGTCCTAACATAAGTTTTTGTGTATATAACTTCTAACACATTAAAAACTGTCTTACAGCATTGCAGAAAACATTTTATTTCATAAGACATAAGCTTGTTTCAGTTTGGCAAGATTTGCACTGAATACTGAATGAAACCGCTTTATCTAATAGAGAGAAAAGCTTTTGAGCAGATTTGGGCTTGATTTCACTTCATTTCAACAGAAACACTATTGCAGCATTACTGGACTCAGAAAGTTGTAAACTGACAATCTTGATCATTGAAGTCCTAACATAAGTTTTTGTGCATATAACTTCTAACACATTAAAAACTGTCTTACAGCATTGCAGAAAACATTGTACTTCATAAGGCATAAGCTTGTTTCAGTTTGGCAAGATTTGCACTGAATATTGAATGAAACAGCTTTCTCTAATAGAGAGAAAAGCTTTTGAGCAGATTTGGGCTTGATTTCACTTCATTTGAACAGAAACACTATTTCAGCATTACTGGACTCAGAAAGCTGTAAACTGACAATCTTGATCATTGAAGTCCTAACATTAGTTTTTGTGCATATAACTTCTAACACATTAAAAACTGTCTTACAGCATTGCAGAAAACATTTTATTTCATAAGACATAAGCATGTTTCAGTTTGGCAAGATTTGCACTGAATATTGAATGAAACAGCTTTCTCTAATAGAGAGACAAGCTTTTGAGCAGATTTGGGCTAGATTTCTCTTCATTTGAACAGAAGCACTATTTCAGCATTACTGGACTCAGAAAGCTGTAAACTGACAATCTTGATCATTGAAGTCCTAACATTAGTTTTTGTGTATATAACTTCTAACACATTAAAAACTGTCTTACAGCATTGCAGAAAACATTTTATTTCATAAGACATAAGCAAGTTTCAGTTTGGCAAGATTTGCACTGAATACTGAATGAAACAGCTTTCTCTAATAGAGAGAAAAGCTTTTGAGCAGATTTGGGCTTGATTTCACTTCATTTGAACAGAAACACTATTTCAGCATTACTGGACTCAGAAAGCTGTAAACTGACAATCTTGATCATTTAAGTTTTTGTGCATATAACTTCTAACACATTAAAAACTGTCTTACAGCATTGCAGAAAACATTGTACTTCATAAGGCATAAGCTTGTTTCAGTTTGGCAAGATTTGCACTGAATACTGAATGAAACAGCTTTATCTATGTGGTAAGATGGTCGATGCAATGGCTAACTGACAGCAAAAGAAGTGGCAAAACTCCAGGAAAAGTCCATGGAAAGTCCTATTTTTTTATTCTTGGGATCCACAAGTTTCAAACAGACATAGCAAAAACCAAAGCAAACTATCAAATAAATGGGCAATTTGAACCCAGGAAAAAAAAACAAAACAAAAGAAAACTTATTTAAAGTACAACTCAGGACATAACAGAAAACTAAAGAAAAACCTAAATAGTTGGCTACTGTTCCAACAAACACCCGTTCCCCCATTCAAACATTTCCACTACTCTTTTATACCCTTGGCCCCCTCCCCTAGTATTCAAACGGACCAATCAGAACACTCCATTTGTTAAACGGTACATTTCACACTTCACATAGACTTTCAGCCTCACAAGTCACACCCATAATGAAGTTCTCCTTTAACCAAAGGCTTCCCTCCCTAATAATTCATCAAAGTATACATATACAAGACATTTTAATCCACACATCCTTAATTGTGTAACTCCTCCCCTTCAGAATGCCATAAACTGGTTTCCTGTTCACGGGCCGCTCCTTTGGGCTTTCCAGGAACCGGTAAGACACAGAAACGAAACACATGTTACGATTCACACATTTCTTGACTTTAACACTATATTGAATGTTTCACATTACCAGCAGTCACCATGGAATGTGCACCTTCCATGTTACTGTTTCTAAGTAAAACAAACAAAATAAATATCTTGCCAAACATGTCTGTGTTGTTTTTATTTGACCCATGTGTGCCACATCACATTTTCCCCCTTCTTCCCCCTCTGGATGATCTAAATTTGGCAACCGAGACAAATAATCAGCAATAATATTTTTCTTACCTGGACAGTGCTCAATGGTAAATACATAGGGCTGCAGAGTCAGACACCAGCGCAGTATCCTTGAGTTACTATTCTGCATAGTTTGCATCCACTTCAGGGCACGATGATCAGAACGTAATGTGAATTCACGCCCCAGTAAGTAATACCGCAGGGAGTCCACAGCCCATTTGATGGCAAGTCCTTCTTTCTCAATTGTGGAGTATTTCCTCTCTCTTTCAAAGAGTTTCCTGCTCAAAAATAGAACTGGTCTCTCATCATGAGCCTCTCCTTGGACCAGTACGGCTCCCAAGCCAACATCAGAAGCATCCACCTGTACAATAAATCTCTGGGTGAAATTAGGGCTCTGTAACACTGGTTCATTGCATAACAAATTCTTCAGGGCCTTGAAGGCTTCTTCACACTCACTCGTCCAACAAAACTTAGCAGGACTCTTTTTAGTCAGATCAGTCAAAGGTGTAGCCAGTGATGCAAAGTGGGGAACAAATCGGCGGTACCAGCCGATTAATCCAAGGAAAGATCTCACTTGCTTTTTAGTCTGTGGGCGAGCAATATTTTGTATAGCCTTAAGCTTTTCCACCTGTGGTCTGACCTGACCATGTCCCAGTAAGTACCCCAAATACCTGACCTCCTTCTGAGCCCATGAACATTTGGTGGTGTTAATGGTGAGCCCAGCTTCCTGAAGCCTCTTTAGGATATCCTCAAGCTGCCTTAGATGTTCTTGCCAGGATCCACTGTATATCACCACATCATCAAGGTATGCGGCTGCATACTGCTCACACCCCGTAAGTACACGGTCCATCAACCTTTGGAAGGTGGCTGGTGCTCCATGTAATCCAAAAGGCATAACAGTGTATTGATATAACCCTGAAGGAGATCGAAAGGCTGTGTAGGGCTTGCAAGAAGGATCAAGGGGCACTTGCCAATAACCTTTACACAGATCTAATGTGGTCATAAAGGATGCTTTACCCAGTCTCTCAATCAACTCATCAATACGAGGCATCGGATAAGAATCAAAGCATGAGACACTGTTTAGTTTTCTGAAGTCAGTGCAAAATCTAACTCCTCCATCCTTTTTAGGGACCAACAGGATGGGACTTGACCACTCACTTTTCGAGGGTTCTATAATCCCCATTTCCAACATGGTCTTGATCTCAGTCTTTAACTGTTCCACCATCTTCTCTGGGACTCGATAGGGCTTCTGTCGTATGGGAGTAGTGTCTTTCAGGATGATGTTGTGTGTTAGGATCTCAGTCCTTCCAGGCCTCTTCTGGAAAAGAGAGGGAAAAGATTGAAGTACCTCAGTTAGTTGCTGTTGTTGTTGGTTATTTAAGCTTGAATAGCATTCTGGGGCCTTCAGCAATGAACGAACTGGTTCCATATCAGGTTCATCCTCTTCCTCCTCTATGGCCCTCACCATCATCACTTGGTCTTTGACATCCTCTGGACCTGTCAGATCAGACCCCCTCTCCTTAAATTCTCTCAGGAGATTGACATGTAGGACCTGCTTAGACTGTTTTCTTTCGGGACACAAAATCTCATAGGTTACTGGACCAAGTTTTCTGGTCACAACATATGGCCCCTGCCATTTTGCCAACAGCTTGCTGGTACCGGATGGTAATAATAGCAGAACTTTCTGCCCAGGTTCATAGTTCCTTCCCCTGGCATGTGTATCGTACCATACCTTTTGTCGTCGTTGGGCGGCAGCTAAATTTTCTTTAGCCAGAGTTCTAAAGTTCTCCAATTTGTCCCGCATCTGTAAGATATATGAAGCAATACTGCACTGGGCTGGTTCCTCTGATATCCACCCTTCTTTGAGCACGTCCAGGGGCCCACGAACTTGCCTGCCAAACAAAAGTTCAAAAGGTGAGAATCCGGTTGAACACTGAGGGACCTCTCTATAAGCAAAGAGAAGAAACGGAATCCATTTATCCCAATCCCTCCCAGACTCATCTACAAACTTCTTCAGCATGTTTTTCAAGGTACCGTTAAACCGTTCGACAAGACCATCGGTTTGAGGATGAAATGGTGTAGTTCTAATTCCCTGAATGCCTAGCTGTTTATACAATAGCTTCATCACTTTAGCCATAAAGTTTGTTCCCTGATCAGTGATAATCTCAGATGGAACTCCAACCCTTGAAATCAAGTCTACTAAACATCTCACGATGTGCTTAACTTGAACTGAACGCAAGGGGTACACCTCTGGATATCGGGTAGCATAGTCACAGATCACCAATGCAAATTGGTGACCAGAACTACTCTTAACCAAGGGACCGATGATATCCATCCCTATACGCTCAAATGGAGTTCCAATAATGGGCAACGGTTGAAGATAACTTCTATCAGCCGTTCTAACAGGTGCTACCATCTGACATTCAGTACAAGTTTTACAGTAGTCCTGCACATCTTGGTACATTTTTGGCCAATAAAATCTTTGGCTGACTCGCTCATACGTTTTCTGCCTGCCTAAATGCCCTGACCAAGGGATGGTATGGCCCAGATGTAAAATCATTTGATGCAGTGCTTTAGGTACCACTAATCTAGGACTCTCGAGATCAGCCAAATACAAAAGATTGTTCTTTAAAATATACCGATCCCCCCCAAACTTTGGTACCCCTACAGGCTTACCATCCACTTCACACACTTTTGCAAACAAGGGCTGTAAAGCAACATCTTCCTTTTGCAATTCCCTAAAATTTTCAGGAACCAGCAAATGAGAGTTAATCAACTCGGACCCAGAGTCGGGTAAATTTGGTAAGCTCTCTTGTATCCTATCTTTCCCCTTATGCTTCTCTTGTCGTCTCTGTTTTTTACTTTTTCTATCCTTCCCTGCATTAGAGAACAGATCACCATCAGCATTGGGAAGGGGTTGCAATCCTTTGGTCTGGGACCTTGTAACTACTGCACACATTTTGGATACTGAACCCACCAAATCAGTTAAATAAGGAAAATCTTCCCCTAACACCACATCAAATGCTAGTTTCTCAACCACCCCCACCCTTAACAGGTATGCTTGTTCTTCTATCACTACAGAGACCTCCGCAGTTGGATAAATGTGTTCATCCCCATGTACACATCCCAAGCACACATTATCACCATAGTTCAACATTTCACAATTTAGCAAGTCAGATTTGACCAAAGTTTGTGTACTACCTGTATCAACCAAAGCCTGAGCATGCTGACCATTTACCGTTACCATTATAAGGTGACTATGTTTCTCAGTAGATGTTGCTGATTCACCAAGGCCCTCATTCCTAGGAACATAACACATATTAGTCACTTTGGGCTTTCTAAGGGGACAAAGGGAAGCCTTATGTCCAGGTTGCTGGCAATAAAAACAAATCAGGGTTGCATTAGAATATTTCCCAGGCACTCCCATAGTCTTATCCATAGGCTCCTCGACTTTACTCCTGCCCACAGTCACAGTACCTTTGCTGGTTCGTGGTGGCTCTCGATGTGCTGCCATGTACCTTTCCGCCAGTCTAGCGGCTCCTTCACCAGTTAGTGGTTGGTTCTCCTTAACCCATACTCTCACGTCGGGCCGCCCACTCTTCAGTTTGCCATCCCCACGTTCTGGCAATGCGTTCAAACCGCACAAAGAAGCTCTCCACATCCTCACCTTCTACAAAAGCAGGAATTCGTGGTTCATGATAATGTCTGAAAGAGGCTACTGGTGGTGGAGACATACCTGGCAAATGGTCTTCAGGTTGCGTTTGAGGAGGTTCTGAAAGCATGGCTCTTCCCCCTGAGGCCTGCGGAAATGTTCTGGGAGTAGGTAATGGGTAATGAGTTTGTTGGCTCAGTTGTTCAACTGATTCCCACCCTGTCTTGGGTTTCTGGAAAATAGTAGCCTTTAAACCATTCAGTTCATCAAACAATATTTTCTCATTTCTTTGTTGTTGCTGCATAAACTTCCTCATTTCCAAAAGAAAGTCTTGACCCACCACAATTCCTTCTGCTTCACCTTGGGGTGTACTAACTTTACTGATCTTGGGTCTCACCACAGGTTCACTCTCTAGACCTTGCACGTTCATCACCCGAAATGAGTCTATCACAGCCTCCTCAGTTGCCCCAGCCTCCAACTCCAAATCACCTGCTTGAGCTTCAACAGTGTCCTCTTCCCCCTCAGAGAGTAGGATTGGATGAGCTCGGGTTATCCTTTGAGGTCCTCCATGTCCTCTAGTAGTCATCTTGAGTTTTGCAGTTTTCCTCTTCTAGTGTCAGTCACTCCATAAAGACTTCTTATCCCACTTCTGACACCATTTGTGGTAAGATGGTCGATGCAATGGCTAACTGACAGCAAAAGAAGTGGCAAAACTCCAGGAAAAGTCCATGGAAAGTCCTATTTTTTTATTCTTGGGATCCACAAGTTTCAAACAGACATAGCAAAAACCAAAGCAAACTATCAAATAAATGGGCAATTTGAACCCAGGAAAAAAAAAACAAAACAAAAGAAAACTTATTTAAAGTACAACTCAGGACATAACAGAAAACTAAAGAAAAACCTAAATAGTTGGCTACTGTTCCAACAAACACCCGTTCCCCCATTCAAACATTTCCACTACTCTTTTATACCCTTGGCCCCCTCCCCTAGTATTCAAACGGACCAATCATAACACTCCATTTGTTAAACGGTACATTTCACACTTCACATAGACTTTCAGCCTCACAAGTCACACCCATTATGAAGTTCTCCTTTAACCAAAGGCTTCCCTCCCTAATAATTCATCAAAGTATACATATACAAGACATTTTAATCCACACATCCTTAATTGTGTAAATCCTCCCCTTCAGAATGCCATAAACTGGTTTCCTGTTCACGGGCCGCTCCTTTGGGCTTTCCAGGAACCGGTAAGACACAGAAACGAAACACATGTTACGATTCACACATTTCTTGACTTTAACACTATATTGAATGTTTCACATTACCAGCAGTCACCATGGAATGTGCACCTTCCATGTTACTGTTTCTAAGTAAAACAAACAAAATAAATATCTTGCCAAACATGTCTATGGTGTTTTCATTTGACCCATGTGTGCCACATCACAATCTAATAGAGAGAAAAGCTTTTGAGCAGATTTGGGCTTGATTTCACTTCATTTCAACAGAAACACTATTTCAGCATTAGTGGACTCAGAAAGCTGTAAACTGACAATCTTGATCATTGAAGTCCTAACATAAGTTTTTGTGCATATAACTTCTAACACATTAAAAACTGTCTTACAGCATTGCAGAAAACATTGTACTTCATAAGACATAAGCTTGTTTCAGTTTGGCAAGATTTGCACTGAATACTGAATGAAACAGCTTTATCTAATAGAGAGAAAAGCTTTTGAGCAGATTTGGGCTTGATTTCACTTCATTTGAACAGAAACACTATTTCAGCATTACTGGACTCAGAAAGCTGTAAACTGACAATCTTGATCATTGAAGTCCTAACATAAGTTTTTGTGCATATAACTTCTAACACATTAAAAACTGTCTTACAGCATTGCAGAAAACATTGTACTTCATAAGGCATAAGCTTGTTTCAGTTTGGCAAGATTTGCACTGAATACTGAATGAAACAGCTTTCTCTAATAGAGAGAAAAGCTTTTGAGCAGATTTGGGCTTGATTTCACTTCATTTGAACAGAAACACTATTTCAGCATTACTGGACTCAGAAAGCTGTAAACTGACAATCTTGATCATTGAAGTCCTAACATAAGTTTTTGTGCATATAACTTCTAACACATTAAAAACTGTCTTACAGCATTGCAGAAAACATTGTACTTCATAAGACATAAGCTTGTTTCAGTTTGGCAAGATTTGCACTGAATACTGAATGAAACAGCTTTCTCTAATAGAGAGAAAAGCTTTTGAGCAGATTTGGGCTTGATTTCACTTCATTTCAACAGAAACACTATTTCAGCATTACTGGACTCAGAAAGCTGTAAACTGACAATCTTGATCATTGAAGTCCTAACATAAGTTTTTGTGCATATAACTTCTAACACATTAAAAACTGTCTTACAGCATTGCAGAAAACATTGTACTTCATAAGACATAAGCTTGTTTCAGTTTGGCAAGATTTGCACTGAATACTGAATGAAACAGCTTTCTCTAATAGAGAGAAAAGCTTTTGAGCAGATTTGGGCTTGATTTCACTTCATTTGAACAGAAACACTATTTCAGCATTACTGGACTCAGAAAGCTGTAAACTGACAATCTTGATCATTGAAGTCCTAACATTAGTTTTTGTGCATATAACTTCTAACACATTAAAAACTGTCTTACAGCATTGCAGAAAACATTGTACTTCATAAGACATAAGCTTGTTTCAGTTTGGCAAGATTTGCACTGAATACTGAATGAAACAGCTTTCTCTAATAGAGAGAAAAGCTTTTGAGCAGATTTGGGCTTGATTTCACTTCATTTGAACAGAAACACTATTTCAGCATTACTGGACTCAGAAAGCTGTAAACTGACAATCTTGATCATTGAAGTCCTAACATTAGTTTTTGTGCATATAACTTCTAACACATTAAAAACTGTCTTACAGCATTGCAGAAAACATTGTACTTCATAAGACATAAGCTTGTTTCAGTTTGGCAAGATTTGCACTGAATACTGAATGAAACAGCTTTCTCTAATAGAGAGAAAAGCTTTTGAGCAGATTTGGGCTTGATTTCACTTCATTTGAACAGAAACACTATTTCAGCATTACTGGACTCAGAAAGCTGTAAACTGACAATCTTGATCATTGAAGTCCTAACATAAGTTTTTGTGCATATAACTTCTAACACATTAAAAACTGTCTTACAGCATTGCAGAAAACATTGTACTTCATAAGACATAAGCTTGTTTCAGTTTGGCAAGATTTGCACTGAATACTGAATGAAACAGCTTTCTCTAATAGAGAGAAAAGCTTTTGAGCAGATTTGGGCTTGATTTCACTTCATTTGAACAGAAACACTATTTCAGCATTACTGGACTCAGAAAGCTGTAAACTGACAATCTTGATCATTGAAGTCCTAACATTAGTTTTTGTGCATATAACTTCTAACACATTAAAAACTGTCTTACAGCATTGCAGAAAACATTTATTTCATAAGACATAAGCTTGTTTCAGTTTGGCAAGATTTGCACTGAATACTGAATGAAACAGCTTTCTCTAATAGAGAGAAAAGCTTTTGAGCAGATTTGGGCTTGATTTCACTTCATTTCAACAGAAACACTATTTCAGCATTACTGGACTCAGAAAGCTGTAAACTGACAATCTTGATCATTGAAGTCCTAACATAAGTTTTTGTGCATATAACTTCTAACACATTAAAAACTGTCTTACAGCATTGCAGAAAACATTGTACTTCATAAGACATAAGCTTGTTTCAGTTTGGCAAGATTTGCACTGAATACTGAATGAAACAGCTTTCTCTAATAGAGAGAAAAGCTTTTGAGCAGATTTGGGCTTGATTTCACTTCATTTGAACAGAAACACTATTTCAGCATTACTGGACTCAGAAAGCTGTAAACTGACAATCTTGATCATTGAAGTCCTAACATTAGTTTTTGTGCATATAACTTCTAACACATTAAAAACTGTCTTACAGCATTGCAGAAAACATTGTATTTCATAAGACATAAGCTTGTTTCAGTTTGGCAAGATTTGCACTGAATACTGAATGAAACAGCTTTCTCTAATAGAGAGAAAAGCTTTTGAGCAGATTTGGGCTTGATTTCACTTCATTTGAACAGAAACACTATTTCAGCATTACTGGACTCAGAAAGCTGTAAACTGACAATCTTGATCATTGAAGTCCTAACATTAGTTTTTGTGCATATAACTTCTAACACATTAAAAACTGTCTTACAGCATTGCAGAAAACATTGTACTTCATAAGACATAAGCTTGTTTCAGTTTGGCAAGATTTGCACTGAATACTGAATGAAACAGCTTTCTCTAATAGAGAGAAAAGCTTTTGAGCAGATTTGGGCTTGATTTCACTTCATTTGAACAGAAACACTATTTCAGCATTACTGGACTCAGAAAGCTGTAAACTGACAATCTTGATCATTGAAGTCCTAACATAAGTTTTTGTGCATATAACTTCTAACACATTAAAAACTGTCTTACAGCATTGCAGAAAACATTGTACTTCATAAGACATAAGCTTGTTTCAGTTTGGCAAGATTTGCACTGAATACTGAATGAAACAGCTTTATCTAATAGAGAGAAAAGCTTTTGAGCAGATTTGGGCTTGATTTCACTTCATTTCAACAGAAACACTATTTCAGCATTACTGGACTCAGAAAGCTGTAAACTGACAATCTTGATCATTGAAGTCCTAACATAAGTTTTTGTGCATATAACTTCTAACACATTAAAAACTGTCTTACAGCATTGCAGAAAACATTGTACTTCATAAGACATAAGCTTGTTTCAGTTTGGCAAGATTTGCACTGAATACTGAATGAAACAGCTTTCTCTAATAGAGAGAAAAGCTTTTGAGCAGATTTGGGCTTGATTTCACTTCATTTGAACAGAAACACTATTTCAGCATTACTGGACTCAGAAAGCTGTAAACTGACAATCTTGATCATTGAAGTCCTAACATAAGTTTTTGTGCATATAACTTCTAACACATTAAAAACTGTCTTACAGCATTGCAGAAAACATTGTACTTCATAAGGCATAAGCTTGTTTCAGTTTGGCAAGATTTGCACTGAATACTGAATGAAACAGCTTTCTCTAATAGAGAGAAAAGCTTTTGAGCAGATTTGGGCTTGATTTCACTTCATTTGAACAGAAACACTATTTCAGCATTACTGGACTCAGAAAGCTGTAAACTGACAATCTTGATCATTGAAGTCCTAACATTAGTTTTTGTGCATATAACTTCTAACACATTAAAAACTGTCTTACAGCATTGCAGAAAACATTGTACTTCATAAGACATAAGCTTGTTTCAGTTTGGCAAGATTTGCACTGAATACTGAATGAAACAGCTTTATCTAATAGAGAGAAAAGCTTTTGAGCAGATTTGGGCTTGATTTCACTTCATTTGAACAGAAACACTATTTCAGCATTACTGGACTCAGAAAGCTGTAAACTGACAATCTTGATCATTGAAGTCCTAACATAAGTTTTTGTGCATATAACTTCTAACACATTAAAAACTGTCTTACAGCATTGCAGAAAACATTGTACTTCATAAGACATAAGCTTGTTTCAGTTTGGCAAGATTTGCACTGAATACTGAATGAAACAGCTTTCTCTAATAGAGAGAAAAGCTTTTGAGCAGATTTGGGCTTGATTTCACTTCATTTGAACAGAAACACTATTTCAGCATTACTGGACTCAGAAAGCTGTAAACTGACAATCTTGATCATTGAAGTCCTAACATAAGTTTTTGTGCATATAACTTCTAACACATTAAAAACTGTCTTACAGCATTGCAGAAAACATTGTACTTCATAAGGCATAAGCTTGTTTCAGTTTGGCAAGATTTGCACTGAATACTGAATGAAACAGCTTTCTCTAATAGAGAGAAAAGCTTTTGAGCAGATTTGGGCTTGATTTCACTTCATTTGAACAGAAACACTATTTCAGCATTACTGGACTCAGAAAGCTGTAAACTGACAATCTTGATCATTGAAGTCCTAACATTAGTTTTTGTGCATATAACTTCTAACACATTAAAAACTGTCTTACAGCATTGCAGAAAACATTTTATTTCATAAGACATAAGCTTGTTTCAGTTTGGCAAGATTTGCACTGAATACTGAATGAAACAGCTTTCTCTAATAGAGAGAAAAGCTTTTGAGCAGATTTGGGCTTGATTTCACTTCATTTGAACAGAAACACTATTTCAGCATTACTGGACTCAGAAAGCTGTAAACTGACAATCTTGATCATTGAAGTCCTAACATTAAGTTTTTGTGCATATAACTTCTAACACATTAAAAACTGTCTTACAGCATTGCAGAAAACATTGTACTTCATAAGACATAAGCTTGTTTCAGTTTGGCAAGATTTGCACTGAATACTGAATGAAACAGCTTTCTCTAATAGAGAGAAAAGCTTTTGAGCAGATTTGGGCTTGATTTCACTTCATTTCAACAGAAACACTATTTCAGCATTACTGGACTCAGAAAGCTGTAAACTGACAATCTTGATCATTGAAGTCCTAACATTAGTTTTTGTGCATATAACTTCTAACACATTAAAAACTGTCTTACAGCATTGCAGAAAACATTGTACTTCATAAGACATAAGCTTGTTTCAGTTTGGCAAGATTTGCACTGAATACTGAATGAAACAGCTTTCTCTAATAGAGAGAAAAGCTTTTGAGCAGATTTGGGCTTGATTTCACTTCATTTGAACAGAAACACTATTTCAGCATTACTGGACTCAGAAAGCTGTAAACTGACAATCTTGATCATTGAAGTCCTAACATAAGTTTTTGTGCATATAACTTCTAACACATTAAAAACTGTCTTACAGCATTGCAGAAAACATTGTATTTCATAAGACATAAGCTTGTTTCAGTTTGGCAAGATTTGCACTGAATACTGAATGAAACAGCTTTCTCTAATAGAGAGAAAAGCTTTTGAGCAGATTTGGGCTTGATTTCACTTCATTTGAACAGAAACACTATTTCAGCATTACTGGACTCAGAAAGCTGTAAACTGACAATCTTGATCATTGAAGTCCTAACATAAGTTTTTGTGCATATAACTTCTAACACATTAAAAACTGTCTTACAGCATTGCAGAAAACATTGTACTTCATAAGACATAAGCTTGTTTCAGTTTGGCAAGATTTGCACTGAATACTGAATGAAACAGCTTTCTCTAATAGAGAGAAAAGCTTTTGAGCAGATTTGGGCTTGATTTCACTTCATTTGAACAGAAACACTATTTCAGCATTACTGGACTCAGAAAGCTGTAAACTGACAATCTTGATCATTGAAGTCCTAACATAAGTTTTTGTGCATATAACTTCTAACACATTAAAAACTGTCTTACAGCATTGCAGAAAACATTGTACTTCATAAGGCATAAGCTTGTTTCAGTTTGGCAAGATTTGCACTGAATACTGAATGAAACAGCTTTATCTAATAGAGAGAAAAGCTTTTGAGCAGATTTGGGCTTGATTTCACTTCATTTGAACAGAAACACTATTTCAGCATTACTGGACTCAGAAAGCTGTAAACTGACAATCTTGATCATTGAAGTCCTAACATAAGTTTTTGTGCATATAACTTCTAACACATTAAAAACTGTCTTACAGCATTGCAGAAAACATTGTACTTCATAAGACATAAGCTTGTTTCAGTTTGGCAAGATTTGCACTGAATACTGAATGAAACAGCTTTATCTAATAGAGAGAAAAGCTTTTGAGCAGATTTGGGCTTGATTTCACTTCATTTGAACAGAAACACTATTTCAGCATTACTGGACTCAGAAAGCTGTAAACTGACAATCTTGATCATTGAAGTCCTAACATTAAGTTTTTGTGCATATAACTTCTAACACATTAAAAACTGTCTTACAGCATTGCAGAAAACATTGTACTTCATAAGCATAAGCTTGTTTCAGTTTGGCAAGATTTGCACTGAATACTGAATGAAACAGCTTTCTCTAATAGAGAGAAAAGCTTTTGAGCAGATTTGGGCTTGATTTCACTTCATTTGAACAGAAACACTATTTCAGCATTACTGGACTCAGAAAGCTGTAAACTGACAATCTTGATCATTGAAGTCCTAACATTAGTTTTTGTGCATATAACTTCTAACACATTAAAAACTGTCTTACAGCATTGCAGAAAACATTGTACTTCATAAGACATAAGCTTGTTTCAGTTTGGCAAGATTTGCACTGAATACTGAATGAAACAGCTTTCTCTAATAGAGAGAAAAGCTTTTGAGCAGATTTGGGCTTGATTTCACTTCATTTGAACAGAAACACTATTTCAGCATTACTGGACTCAGAAAGCTGTAAACTGACAATCTTGATCATTGAAGTCCTAACATAAGTTTTTGTGCATATAACTTCTAACACATTAAAAACTGTCTTACAGCATTGCAGAAAACATTGTACTTCATAAGACATAAGCTTGTTTCAGTTTGGCAAGATTTGCACTGAATACTGAATGAAACAGCTTTATCTAATAGAGAGAAAAGCTTTTGAGCAGATTTGGGCTTGATTTCACTTCATTTCAACAGAAACACTATTTCAGCATTACTGGACTCAGAAAGCTGTAAACTGACAATCTTGATCATTGAAGTCCTAACATAAGTTTTTGTGCATATAACTTCTAACACATTAAAAACTGTCTTACAGCATTGCAGAAAACATTGTACTTCATAAGACATAAGCTTGTTTCAGTTTGGCAAGATTTGCACTGAATACTGAATGAAACAGCTTTCTCTAATAGAGAGAAAAGCTTTTGAGCAGATTTGGGCTTGATTTCACTTCATTTGAACAGAAACACTATTTCAGCATTACTGGACTCAGAAAGCTGTAAACTGACAATCTTGATCATTGAAGTCCTAACATTAAGTTTTTGTGATATAACTTCTAACACATTAAAAACTGTCTTACAGCATTGCAGAAACATTTACTTCATAAGCATAAGCTTGTTTCAGTTTGGCAGATTTGCACTGAATATGAATGAAACAGCTTTCTCTAATAGAGAGAAAAGCTTTTGAGCAGATTTGGGCTTGATTTCACTTCATTTGCACAGAAACACTATTTCAACATTACTGGAATCAGAAAGCTGTAAACTGACAATCTTGATCATTGAAGTCCTAACATTAGTTTTTGTGCATATAACTTCTAAACACATTTAAAACTGTCTTACAGCATTGCAGAAACATTTTATTCAT
>NW_020527240.1:0-25371 GCF_003368295.1 Carassius auratus | reverse complement strand
ACAACACACACTAACACACACAACAACACACACACACACACACATCACAACACACACTATAGCAGATATCTCTCACCATACATGAGCAATAAACAGCTGAACCCTGAGACCAGCTGAGACTGGATTTAACATGTATTTGTGAATACTAGGGTCATTATGTTAATGTTTATAATATCTCCATGTCTTATAGTCATATTGTTCCAATGAGGAAGTGTTTTCATGAGACTGGGGGGGGGGGTCTTGCAAGGCTAGTTCTTTTTTACTATTTTCTTCAAAAACTGTCACTGTTTTGGGACGTTCAAAAAGAATGAAATGCCAGAGAAGTTTCCTTAATTGTGTAAATTTCGATGACGTTTTGCACTGTATGGATCAGCTGCAGGGACAGTTTCTAAAGTGTGTTTATCCCCTTGTTTTTTTTCTAGTTTCATAATTATTTTAATATTTTAAAACCCCTCAAACTGCTAATAATGCCCACTACTGATGTACGTGTACAAGTCTATGAAACCTCCTTAACAACAAACGCTCGAGTCAATCCTGTGTCTGGCTGGAGAAGTGTGTTTTTGGGGGCTGTTAGTCGTTTGGGCTCCTTGTGGAGTGCAAATGTTTTATGTATTTGGGAATGGTGAGAGAGAGAGAGGGCAAGCGTTTGTTTCTAGGTCTGTATTGTCCTCTAATCATCCAATATTCTGTTAAATAGCCTGCATAGCACTTCCTCTTTTATAACATGGGATTTTGACTAAACCTGTGTCCCTGCAGCACAGAAGCAGTCATCAGTGTCACAGACGGATATTTGTAGAAATATACAACAATACATTATGTGAGTCACAATTATACATTTCTCTTTTATTCCAAAATCATTCGGATATTAAGTAAAGATCATGTTCATGAAGATATTTAGTTCATCTCCTACCGTAAGTATATCTAAAGGTAATGTTTGATTGGTAATGTGCAGTGCTGAGAGCTTGGTTTGAAGGTGAATGAGCTGGTTCTGGAGTGATCAGTGTAATGTGATGTAATGATCACGTGTGTGTCTTCAGATCAAAGTCATGCTTCACACCGGTCACCGCTGACGTCTGCATGCTGTCGGCGATCTGCGTTTGGCCCCGGGACACACTCACACAACACTACACACACACACACACACACACACATGGACAGACCTCTCTCTCTCCTCTCACACACACACACCACACACACAGACACACACACACACAGACACGCACACACACACACACACACACACGACACACACACACACACACACACACAGACAGACTCTCTCTCTCTACACACACACACACACACACACACACACAGACACACACACACACAGACACGCACACACACACACACACACACAGACACACACAGACAGACTCTCTCTCTCTCTCTCTCTCTCTCTCACACACACACACACACACACAGACACGCACACACACACACACACACACACACACACAGACACACACACACACACACACACACACACAGACAGACTCTCTCTCTCTCTCTCTCTCACACACACACGCACACACACACACACAGACGACACTCTCTCTCTCTCTCTCTCTCTCACACAGACACACACACACACACACAGAGACACAGACATACACACACTCACACAGACAGACACACACAGACACAGACACACACACACACACAGACAGACGACACTCTCTCTCTCTCGCTCTCTCTCACACACACAGACACACACACACACAGAGACACACACACACACTCTCTCTCTCTCTCTCTCTTCTCTCTCTCTCACACAGACACACACACTCTCACACACTCACACTCACTCTCACACACTCACTTACACACTCACTAACACACACACTCTCTCACACACACACACACACACACACACACACACACACAGGAGCTTCTGTTCTTCTCTCAGAAATAAAGCTGAATTAATGAAGAATAATAAGTGGCTGAAGAAGATTCTGCGTTTCCACAGTAACAGCAGCGAGAGGAACATTACGAGCTCAGATGTGGAAATACACACACACTTATTCAAACACACACACACGTTTGTTTCTGTGAATTGTGTGGTTTTTCTCTAGACTTCTATTACTCTCATGCGTTCCTCTAACCAGCGGTTTTCACACTGGGGTGTGTGAGAGGATGGAGGGGGTACGGGAACAAACCTCTGAGTTTTGGCATTTATTTAATTCTACCCCAACTTGTAGATAGATTGAACAGCAGCGTGATGTGCTAAAGCAGCGTATTCAGCAGCATCTCAAGCAGCAGTGAGGCTCTGATTTGCCCTTTGACCTCTGAACTCTGACCTGAGTGTTGCGATCAGCTGTTAATTAACCTCCCCCCTCACCTGTGCTGGCTCTCATTGGCTTAAATCATTTATCACATGATATTTCATCTCACAACTGAAGGACTGGCCGAGATCGCCGTTACCCAGCATGCCGCTGGGCAGTGATGTATTCAAATAATATCACAGCGTTTGTTCTGTATTAATAATCTTCCTATGAAAATGATGCTCAAACTAAATGCGAGTGTGATCTGTATGTACCCACAGATACGTATAATATATAATACACACATAAAAAGTTCCAAAAATATACATATTTTAACTTATTATACTGTACTATGTTATTATTATGCCAATAAAATTGTATGTATTTTTGTACTTTTTTTTTAACAAACTCATATAAAATATATTTATATATATCTTCTGTAAATTAGAAAATCTTAAAAAAAAAAAAAAAAAAAAAAAAATAGAAATCTTGTGTAACATTAGGAATGTCTTTACTGTCACTTGTGATCAGCTGAATGCATCGCTGATGAATGCATGCAGTATCTGTGTGGTCTGTAGTATGTAGTATGCAGTATGCAGTGATGCAGTGCTCTGTCTCAGTGTGTATCAGGTGGTTGTGGAGGAGGAGCGTCCTCGAAGGGCTCGTGGAGGTGACGTGGAGATCCTGCGCTGTTATCCGCTGCTGGTTCACTATCAGAACGCCAGCGTGCTGAACTCTCAGTACTACTACAGCGCTGAGTTCCCCTCCGCAGGCGTCTCACAGCCGCAGACCTTCACCATCGGAGACAACCGAACCTACGGAGGATACTGGAACGCCCCACTGCTTCCTCACAAGAGCTACAGCATCTACTATCAGGCCGTCAGCGCCGCCAACGGGGGTACATGCTTCCACCCCATCAGTCCGAACCCATACAGAGCTCTTCTGGATCCAGTCTGTCTCAGTGTGTCTGTTTCTTCATGTCACTACTCAAATCAGTGTTTGCAATGTAAACTGATATTTCCTACTGACACACTACAGCAAAAGATAGATATAACTGACTGAAAACATTTTTAGCTGCTGAAAATACTAGTCTTCGAATCATTTTGGCCACCAGTAAACTAAAGCTATATTAAAAAATCGTTACTTAAAATAAACTAAACATTAAATAAAAATTAAATTAAATATACAAAATTAATTATACATTTAAATTTGTTTCCAAAACTTTCAGTTAGTTCCACAATGCAAAAAAAAATAAATAAAAAAAATAATAATATAAATATAATGTATATAATTTTATTAAAAATTTTTTTTTTTTTTTTAATGAAGATACATTTATTTGGAATATTTTTTTCAACGTTTTTTTTATTTTTTTTATACAATTCTGGATTATTTGAGTGAATGTAAATGCGAGAGGTACTGAGCTCAGAATCAACTTCAGATGCACTTTAAAACCCTAAATTATGTGATGTTGCATTTCCTAAGAAAGTTAATAATTTATTTATTTGCATGCCAAAACTGTTTTTTATTTGCATTTGGCACCTATTCACTGCAAAAATAAATAAAAAATAAGAAAGAAAGATTTTCTTCATCAGTATCTCTGTCTTGTTTTCCAGCATTAAATATCCTTAAATCAAGATGTAAGATTTACTGAAGAAACAAATGACTATCAAATCTCTCCTTCTGAGAAATTTATCAAAATGAAGTGATTTTATTCTTAAAACCAGAAAATATTTGCCAGTCGAGTCAGAAAAATACTTTTGTTTTCTCTTTGAATTAAGCTATTTCTGATCTCATTGGCGGATATTTGCTTTAGTTTTAAAGCATAACTTCATTTTCATGCATTTTTCAGATCACAACATTATCTTATGTCATTCTGCTTCTCCAGTAAATGCATCTTGATTTTAGGATATTTAGATATGTGTGCTGGAAAGCCAGACCAAATACTGCATAATGAAATCATTTTTGCAGTGTTGAATGATAATCTGGGACGCTGTGGGAGACACAGAGAGAGATTGAGAGTCAAGACTGCATCGAGCGCTTCAGATATTCAGGCGTTGAGTGGCTCTCGATGAAGATGATAATTGTGGGTAAAACAGAGAGCGGAGGTGAAGAGAGTCCCTCCGGACGCCTTGACCTCGACCCACGTCTTCAGAAACACACGGAAGAGGAGGTCAGGGAACAGCTTTCACTCAGAAAACCCTCTGAGTATAGAGCCATGTTTCTCGAAGGATTTTGATTGACACACGCTTTGACTTAAAGAGGATTCTTTAGGGTCTTAATGAAAAGTCTACAACATACTTTGGTTAAAATTTCTCAATGGTAGTGTAAAACAACACCCTTTTTACCTTGTCAAAAACAGAGCTGTTCACAGAGCAAACCGTTTCGGTGCATGTCCCTTTATATGCTAATGAGCTCTGCTGACCCCGCCCCCCTCTTCTGTAGGGTGCTCTGCAATAACTCATCTTCTTAGTATTTTCGACTTTCTAGTACAAATGTATAAATATTCTTGAATCAAGATTAATTTACTTGACAGTTAAAATGAAGAAGATAAAAATGTTGTTTGTTTTTGCTTAAAACAAGCTAAAATATCTGGCAGTGAGGCAAGAAAGATAATCTTGTTTAGCCTTTGATTACTTTTCTTACCCCATTGGTAGATATTTTTGCTCTATTTAAAATTTTGGTCTTTTTTCTTTTTTTTTTTTAGCAAACAAGACTTAATATTTTCTTTTAAATAGCTATATGAATGTTTGTTTATGTTGTGGAGAGTCTGGTTCAGCAGGTCAAAGGTCGTTCTTAGGCTCTAATGGACAGCTGAAGGTGGAAGTGTGTGTTTAAATGCCACTGAACAGTGTAAGACAAGCTGAAGATTAGAAAAACACTCAAGACTTACTGAGAAACATAAAAGTTGCTGAGATGTTCAGGGCTCTTCTTAATAAGAGTTTGTCTAATTTTCCAGTTAAAGCCTCTAAAATTCCTTAAAAGAAGATCAGTTGACTGCATTAGATATTAAGCCTAGTTTTCAGAGAAGTTTGTTTCTAGTAATTTTTTGCCACTTTTTTAAAAACAAGTGAACAAATCTGTATTGCATTGAAGATACAGGCTATGAAAACAACTCCTAATATGCAATGCAGTTTTGCTTCTCAAGTAAATTTGTGTTTTTATTTTTTATACGTTTAGATATTTTGTAGGAAATTTACTTAATTAAAATTAATGAACATCCCATTTTTGCAGGTTGTATGTGTGATTTATGTGATATTTATGGGATGTTACGCTTCCTAGGCAGTTGCTAGGGAATTGTTACACTGCTGCACAGGTTATGGTTGTTGCTATGGTGTTGTTAGGCTGTTCTGAAAAGGTGATAGTGTGTTGCACAGGTTCTGGTGGTTGCTAAGGTACTGCTAGGTTGTTCTGGATGTATGCTAGGCAGTTGCTATTCGATTGGGTGCAAGGGTGTTGCTAGGGCATTGCTAGATCACTGCACATGTTCTATGGTTGCTAGGTTGTCCAGGATAAGTGCCAGGGTGTTGTTAGGGCATTGTTGGATTTCCCACATATTATGTGGTTACTAGGGTGTTGCTAGGTTGTTCTGGATGGTTGCTAGGGCGTTGTTAGGCAGTTTTAGGCTGTTGCACAGGTTCTGGGGTTGCTAGGTTGTTCTGGATGGGTGCTAGGGTGTTGTTAGGGTATTGTTAGTCTGTTCCATAGGTTCTGTGGTTGCTAGGGTGTTGCTATGTTGTTCTGGATGGGTGCTAGGGTGTTGTTAGGGTATTGTTAGTCTGTTCCATAGGTTCTGTGGTTGCTAGGGTGTTGCTATGTTGTTCTGGATAGGTGCTAGGGTGTTGTTAGGTTATTGTTAGACTGTTGCACATGTTCTAGGGTTGCTAGGGTATTGCTAGGTTGTTCTGGATTGGTGCTAGTGTGTTATTAGGGTATTGTAAGACTGTTGCACAGTTTCTAGGGTTGCTAGGGTGTTGCTAGGTTGTTCTGTATGGGTGCTAGGGTGTTGTTAGGGTATTGTTAGTCTGTTCCATAGGTTCTGTGGTTGCTATGGTGTTGCTAGGTTGTCCTGTATAAGTGTCAGGGTGTTGTTAGGGCATTGTTGGACTTTTCCACAGGTTCTGTGGTTGCTAGGGTGTTGCTAGGTTGTTCTGGATGGGTGCTAGGGTGTTGTTAGGGTATTGTTAGTCTGTTCCATAGGTTCTGTGGTTGCTATGGTGTTGCTAGGTTGTCCTGTATAAGTGTCAGGGTGTTGTTAGGGCATTGTTGGACTTTTCCACAGGTTCTGTGGTTGCTAGGGTGTTGCTAGGTTGTTCTGGATGGGTGCTAGGGTGTTGTTAGGGTATTGTTAAATTGTTGCACAGGTTCTGTGGTTGCTAGGGCATTAACAAAGTGTTCTGAATTGTTACTTTTTGGTTGCTAGCTGGTTGTTGGGCAGTTTAGAAAGACCGAAATGATGGTGGTAATTTGAACAGATGTAGTTTGAAAGCTCTAGCAAGAGTTTCAGTCTTTTGAAACAATGTTTATATGCAATAACAGTACGCTGGCTTTGATAAACTGACAGAACTAGAGAGCACATCAGTCGGCATATTAAAAGAACATCAGTAATAAAGCAGAACACAGTGCTTTGTTGTTAGTGTTTGTGTAGCTGAAGACTGATGTCAGACGTTAGTTTGATTACAGGCAGTAAAGAGAGTCGTGCTCCAGGTGCTCGTTCTGAACGCTCACATACAGCATTCAGCTGAAATGCACTTTTAATGCTGCAGCTGCTTAGCAGGCATAGAAAATATATCAGCATATACATCACTGGAGTCGTGCAGCAGCAGAACCAGTTACTGGACTGTTTTCATTCTGCTGACAAGAGTAAAACATTACTTACTCCTGTAGAAAACACTGAACCTCATCAGTGTACACCACAGATGGCTGATGCACTTGTTACTGTACGACCATCAACAGAATGTTGGTAGAATTTAATTTATTATATTATATTATATTATATTATATTATATTATATTATATTATATTATATTATATTATATTATATTATAATTTATAATAATAATAACAGCATTATAATTAATATTATAATCATTATAATAAATGTTTATTATTATTTTTATCATTATTATTACATTTTATACTACTGTAAAAGCTCTGAAAATGTTCTATTAATAGTAGTAGTAGTCTTGTTGTTACCATAAATAATAATAATATTAATACTATTACTACTAATTATTACTATAAACATTATTATTGTTGCTGTTGTTGTTGTTGTTATATTTATATGGAGCCTTTCCGGAGTTAAAAATGTTTTACAGTAGTGAAAAAGATTACATAGACAAGGAACATTCAGTGGGAAAGTGCATATTTACACAATTAAGCATATAAAATAATATAAACTTAATTAGGATTATAATTTTATATTCAAAAAAGTTTTTTTTAGCACAATAATTTTAGACGATCACAGAAGTATCAATCAATATTTGCACAACATTTATTTGTTCTATTGAATCATTCAGATGTTTGATACTTTGTTTATATTTTTGTTTTTCAGGAGACAAAAATTGACTGTGTGCGTGTCGCTACCAAAGGTAGGCATTCTAACCTGTGCAAGCAGACAGTGAAAAAGTGATTAATTTAACACGTAACATAATGCATGTAATCAGCATGACGCAGCAGTGGCTGAGTGAACAGATGCTGTCAGGTTTCTGAAATGCTTCACATGCATCACGTGTCAATGCTATTAACCTTGTAAACATGCAAATAAGAACATTAACCCAAGATTAATTACTAACCCAGGCTAAAGTAAGAGCAGTGTGAGACGAGAGACGTGAGTGTGTCTGAAGATGAAGCTGTTGAGTGTGTGTTGTGCAGGTTTTCAGTAACGGCTTGTTTTCTCCTCTCTCTCTCTCTCACACACACACACGGACACACACACACACACACACACTTGCAGCCGCTATCTTGGTGACGCAGCTCACCACTCCTTACGTTCGCATCGCTCCGGCCGCTGGAGACGGTCAGCTAACAGGTCAGAGACACACTTTCTCTTTTTCCTAAAATAATCTTAAGCACTGATGACATCATCTTGGTTAAGTTTTATTACATTTTTTTGACCAATCAGTTCTCTAGGATTAATGATATTTTAGTATTGTTGATAGTTTTTATTGATATGTTGCTCTTTCTTCATCGTTTTAAATTAATTAAAAAATATATTTTTGTTGCATGGTTATAATTAAATTTTTAATATGTCTATATAATTTTTATTAATTTTATATCAGTTTTACTTTTCGTTATTTTAGTACTTTAAGTTAAACCAAATAAAAATGCTAAATGTTGCTCTAGTAAGTAGGTGAAATAAAATAAGTTTAAGGTTTTTAATTTATTAATTTTTCTTATTTCAAAGTTTTTTTTAATGGTTTAAGTTAACAATAATAATCCAAGGTGTATTTAAAGTCTCCATCAGACGTTTCTTTAAACACACTTCTATCTCTTTCACTTGTCATCACAAACTCTCTCTCTCTGTGTCATTATCAGACGGATGTGCAGGAGCTGCATTTATTAGATTGTGTGTCATATTCAAGGTTAAAACAGTCCCCAGATTTGTAAGGTTTGATTATATCAGCAGATGAATATGCTTCTTCAGATTCGGTAAAAACACATTCACTGACAAGCAAAGAAAAAAAATGAATTAAACGAGAAACACAACTATATTTCCTTTGTTTCCTGCTGAAACAGGAAGTTGAGGATTCTGGCCCGTCCCAATTATGTCATCCTCATATTTTTGTAAATTTTTAACATCTATTTCTGATGCTTTATTTTATTTGATCTTAAACTTTGAATAAATGATTGTGAATGATATATGAACAATCCCCTCAGTAAAAATAAAGATCTATGTTTGGTGTACAGTATGCTAGTGTTACTACAGTGGAGAACAATATTGTAAAGATACATTGTAACTGAAATCTAAAGATGCATTGTTTTCGTTCCACTAGTCTGAAATGTTATAGAAGCAAAATAGATCAAAATATGTGAAGTGAAGAAGTGCATGAAGTGTCTCGCTTCATCAATCTCCTGTATGACCTTTGACCTTTGGTTGATCTCAGGTGCGGCGACACACAAACCCAACGCAGTGGAGCCGGAGAAACAGACCGACCACACGGTGAAGATCGCCGGCGTCATCGCAGGAATACTGCTCTTCATCATCATCTTCCTCGGCGTGGTGCTGCTCATGAAGAAACGGTAAGAGCTGAGACACACACACACACACACACACACACACACACACACACGCACACACACACACACACATATCGGTGTTAAAAACCTGAATCGAATCTAAAAACCTCTCTTTAAATGTGTGAAATTACACTCAAAACATATTTAGGCGTAACTTTAATAATTATGTATTTGAATTGTATTTAAATGTTCTATTCATTCAGAAGACAAGGTTTTAACATAAAGACAAATAAATGTAATCTAATGCTCGTTGATACAGTATCTGTCAGTCACACATTATTGAACGAGATCAAATTTCTGCAATAGTGCAATTAATCTGAAAATGTTTTAAATACACCGTTTCTAGGTTTATATATTTATCATCAAATAATTAATCATATCATTAAATCACACACATTTCAACTGATTGAATATTGCTTGTTCCACAGATAGTCATATGAACAGATTTATGCATAAATAAATGCATATGATTTTTAAATAAAATCAAATGGATGCCATTCATTTTTGGGAATGCAGCGTTTCATCTGTAGTTTATGTTAAAAATAATTCAAATTCATGAAAATAATTATATGCAATTGAAATAAATGTGTTTTGTGCGCATGTAGTACTACAAAAAAACATTTTTTAAACTATATTTAGTATGAAGTAAATGCTTTTTAAAGGGTTTGACTGATACTTTTCTCCAAAACGAATTAAATTGCATTCAGTCTTTACGTGTTTTCAGTGCAAGATGAAACTCTGTTATCTGAGTCCTGTGACTGTTATTATAACCTGTGCATTAATATTAACGAGGAAGGAGCAGATGTGTCCAAACTTTCCTCTCATTCACAGTCAGATCAGGACTTTGTGTTTCTGTGGAAAACCGCAGAGAGCCAATCAGATCTTCTGGAGTTTAACCGCAGATATTAATAATAGATTCTCCTCCCGATTTCCTCCTGACCTTTCCTCCGAACTGTCAACGCAACACTGCATTATTAGTCTAATTATGTTGATCAGCCTGGTTAAAATGCTGTGCTGTGACCTGATAGAGAGTTCTGGTTCATTTGAGTGAGAGCGGTTGAGTAAAGTCATCTGTACGTCATGTGCATGAAGAGACGTGTTTATTTCACACACGCGTGTTCAATAATCCCAAACACCGGATTCACCAGATTTCCCTCCTGGAGAGATGAGCCTTGATCACTCCGTAGATATTTTAATTGAATCCCGTTCAGTATTCAAGCTTTAATCAAATGAACGAGCGTGATTGAATCTCCCGCATCTATTTGGTTTAATTTGCTAAATTAGATTAGAACGCAAGGAGAGCATGCTAATTCCTCATTTAAGGCCGAGCGCATGCTCTGGACGCCGCATCTGATCATTTACTGAGCAAATGTTTTTCATATTCCTCTAATCATATCCTGAAAAATTAGGAGATGCTCTGAGGAAGGTGAATTAATGTTGGTTTTATTACTAATGTACAGTGTGCTCTGATTGAGCTTTCACACATGACATCGTCCTCATAAAGACTTATTAATGCACATATTAATGCTCACAGACAGATTATAGATAGATGCAGGTAATCTACCAGTTCATGGTAAGAAAGAAGTCTCTTCTGCTCACCAGAGCTGCATTTATTTCATCAAAAATACAGTAAAAAAGCTAAATATTATTCTAATGGAGAACATCTGTTTTCTGTGTGAATCTGTGTTAAAGTGTAATGTATTTCTGTGATGCTCTGCTGTATTTTCAGCATTATTCCTCCAGTCTTCAGTGTCACATGATCTTCAGAAATCAGAATAATATGATGATTCACTGCTCAAGAAACACATTTCTGATTATTATCAGTGTTGAAAATGTTTTTTTTTTTTTTTTGTGGAATTATTTTATTCACAGAGGATGCATTAAATTGATCAAAAGTGCCAGTAAAGACATTTACAATATTAGAAAAGAACTCATTTTCAAATAAATGCTGTTCTTTTAAACTTTCTATTCATCTGTGAATCCCTGAAAAATCCACATAAATGTTGAAAATTCAGCTTTGATCACAAAAATAAATAACAGTTGAACAGATATTCACATATAAATATATAAAATAGTTTTATATTTTTATATACATTTTTACTGTATTTTTTATCAAATAAATGCAGCCTCTGTGAGCGGAAGAGACTCTTCCAAAACATTAAAATACTGTGTGTGTGTTTGAAACAGCTAATCAAACACACACACACAAACCAAAACGTATTCAGACACCTTCAACATTTCTCACATTATCTCAGTTTATTTGCTGTAGTTTAGACAATGGTAGTAAGATATGAGAAGAACACGTTGATCTTGATGATGTCAGATTAAGAAAGGTAAGTAATGGGTTTGATTGGACAGCGTCAGTTCTGTTGTGTAAAAAGATCTCATTAGCAATTACAGTAAAAACACTTGAGCAAAACAAAGTGTCTGAATCATTTTTACTCCCAAATTTTACTGGAAGTACCTGCACCCATTAGTATAAAACTAGTGTAATATATAAGTCTCCTCTCTGAATGATCTGTGGTTCGAGTGTACTGTATGTACAGTAAGTCACATGACGCTCTGGTTGCTCAGTTGAGTCACATGGGTTCATCTCTCTCTCTCACGAATGCCACCATGTCTGCTTCTGTTCATTCTCGATCGTTTCGTAACATTAATATTTTTTACTTTTTCTTTCCTTCCATCTTCATCCCCCTCCACTGCTTAACCCCTCCACCACTGCACTGGGCAGGAGAACCTATCAGTCCTACACTTACTACCTGTAAGTAACACACCTGTACACTGTTGAGCTGCATGACGCTCCGCTCCGCTCCGAGACTCCAGGGCTCCTCAGTCCCAGAGCGTTATCTCGAATTGTTAATACTGCTAATCGATGTGATTCTCCATCATCTGTCTGTGAGCTTTGATTATGATTACTAATGATTTATTTACAGTCGATGTGATTGAGCTTTGTAGCTTATAGATTATTAGAAGAACCACTTTCCCAAGGAAACTTCTCCTTGTTTTCCCGTTGCCCAGCTCAGGGAAGGGGAACGTGCTTTTCCCAAACCTGGAATTACCCTTCATCTCATTAGTCATCATCATCATCATCATCATCATTGTTATTAATTGCAGTCGTCCCATGCTTCTGGCGTTGGCTCCAGTTTTCCTGCATGGTTGGTGTTCGTAGCATGAAGTTGAATGAAGTGCGTCATTATCATGATGTTGGTTTAATGAATGCTTGATCTGTGCTGTTTGTTTGTTTGTTTGTTTGTTGGTCGTGCTGAGCTGTTTGTTTGTTTATGTCGGTGGGAATCGAGAACTGGGTTTCTTTCAGACCAGAGCCAGATATTTAAAAACAATTACTAGTACCATTCGATGATACTGCGCTACAGAGAATAAACAGTTTAGCTCTTTTGTGAGATTGAAATTTCGATTTTCAATTTAATTCAAGTTTTAGTTTGTCATTTGTATTAGGTTTAATTTTTTAATTTTACCTTTCATTTATTTTTTTTATTTCAGTGTTAGAAATAATTTTAGTACTTCAACCCTAACTTGTTTTATTTCAGTAACTGCCATTACAACCGTATAACATTAAATCTACTTTTATATATATATTTTCAGTTTTCATTTGAATTTTAGTTCAAGTTTGTGCTTTTTCAGTTTTATTGGTTTTTTCTTTTGTTTTTGTTTTTATTATTTATCTTTTATTTCATAGTTTTAGTCATTTCAGTACTTCATCTATGCAACTAAATAATGTTTTTTCAGTTAGTGCCAGGGCTTAAGTTTTATATTGTGTTTATTGTTTATATCCTGTTGAGGTTAATCTGTAGTCTAGTCTTAACCGGTTTAATCCCAAATTTTTCCCAGACATGATAAAGTCCAAATCATTTGTCATTAGTAACCTTTGAAATAATCAATAATTATTTATTTTTGAATTTTTTTTGGAAAAGTGTGTGAAATTAAATTTTTTTGGTAAGTCACATTTGTGAATGGTGGGATAATGAGCATACAAAATTTACATTAAACATTTTTTTAGATATCATAGCTCAGCTATTTTAAACAGTTTGATCACATTCTATTATGCATAAAAACCCTTATACAAAACTGACAGGAATACTGAGATAAAAGACACAAAATGTAACTTTTTTGTAAACATTTGTTAAAACTTATGCCTAAAATGATTTGAATATTAAGTAAAAATCATGTTCCTTGGGTTAATCTTTCTGGATTTGCTGTAATAAAGTGTGGGATTGTTTGAGGTGTTGTGATTGAGTTAGTGTTTAATTATAGTTCAGTGTCGTGTCTTTAGTCTCTGTTGGCTTTCGCTCATGTACTGATCCCAGACCAGCGGCGCAGCACACATCCCACAATTCCCCACTGTTCCCTTCGTCCGAGTGGCTCTAATGAAGATGCTCGCGTTATAACCTACAATGGGCGCGCTTTTGTGTGAGAACACAATTCCCAGCATGCCGTGCAGTTTCATCTGCGGTGTGCGATCTTTCCTCTGCTGGACGCAGTCAATTAGGACAGTGTGTGTGTGTGTGTGTGTGTGTTTAAAATGGAAATTGAATATGACTTCACATTTGTAAGGCCTTAAACTCTAAAGCTGAAGTTCATATACACTGTGCTGGGTTATTTTGTCAACCCAGCGTTGGGTTAATATTGGACAGAACACATGCTGGGTTATTTAACTCAACTATTGTTTAAAAATTACAATATTGCTGTCTTAAAATGGTTTGGAAATTATTAATTACACACAGAATTACTAGAAGTAGTAGTAATAATCAAAAGAAAGCACCCCCATGGACAAAAATATAAGACCAGTTGAATATATTTGGATGAATATAGCAAAGTTTACAATATTACACACCAGGGCCATTGAGAAGGAAAGCTTTTCATTTCCAGGTTTTTAAGCCTTGCCAATTTTAACATTCAAGAAAATGTAAAGCATTCAAGCACAAGACGAACTCAACTAAACGAACCCTGAATTGTTCTCTTTCACATCTTCTTACGCTTGAATTAACACAGACCTCACCAACTGAAACATTCAAGTGCAAAACGATGCAAAAGATCTTTGATTACAGCATTGTTAGAGTGTTATGTTTCAGTCTTTCTACAATACGTTACAACATCGACTCTTTGCAGTGATTTGAGAAATGTACCGGTGATTTCTGAGCGTGGGAATCGAATCGAGCTGATGGTTGATGCTCCTGTAGTTTAGTGTGGATAATCTCATGGCGCTCTGCTCATCACTCGTGTCTTCTGCTGATGTTCATGAGCGCCGTTTGGCTTTAATGGAGTTTGTAGTTTGTAAAATCTTGCTGCATCTCCTTGTTCTGTGGTTTGGCTCTGTTTCCAAGAACTCATTGGAAATTACCTGCGGATCCGCTTTGGGAAGTCGAGCCTCGGGCGAGGAAGCACACGCTAATTTCCCTCCCACGGATTGGCTGAGTAATTTGGCCTCATTTGCATATGCAGATCGTTAGCAGACGAAGGCAGAAGCAGAACTCTATTACAGAACGTTATTCTCAGATCTGCGGCTGTAATCACGGAGAACCGCTGAGGCTCTTGGTGGGGCATTGATTAAAATGATATTGGGCTTTAATTGGTAGTGTGACTTTGCCATTTTAATAAAGCCCTGATTAGTTTGAGTGCTTTCTCAGAACTGCTCTTTGTTCACTAAAATACATTTGTTGAAATAACCTCTCACCCCTTTCCTCATTTACATTGTTAAAAGCAGAATGTACAACATGGCTGTGTTCACACATGCACAACTTTACTGTTTAAATACATAAATGTAGTATGACACTATGAACTTTTCAAACTATACATTATTTATATATATATATATATATCCTGTCAGAGCTGTGGATCAGGTCTCTAATGCTGTCACAGTGTCTTTATCTCTGATGGTGTGGTTTGCAGGAAGCTGGCGAAGAAGCGTAAGGAGACTCTGAGCAGCACGAGACAGGAGATGACCGTGATGGTGAACTCCATGGACAAGAGCTACACGGAGCAGGGGACCAACTGTGATGAAGCGCTTTCATTCATGGACACACACACACTCAACGGACGCTGTGAGGGACACACACACACACACACACACACACACACACACACTCAACGGACGCTGTGAGGGACACACACACACACACTCTTTTTATTAACGAAATGAATGCTTTAATCAAGGATGCATTAAATTGGGGAGATGTCGGAATCTAACCATTTCTCATTTCTAAGTTTTTCAGAAATACCTGTATATTTAATATAAATATACATAACTATTAAGTTTATATTTATTTTTTTAGTTTTTTAGTTTTAGTTTTTATTCATTTCCATTGAGTTGTTTTAGTGCTCCAGCTTAGTTATTTCACTTACCAAGTGTTTTTCATTTGTTTAGTTATGTGTTAAAGCTGCGGTAGGGAACCTTTGACGCTCTAGTGGTTAATAAACAGAACTGCTTGCGTCTTGTGGAAGAACATCGTAGCCGGAACTACTTCTCTCTGTTTATGTCTATGAAGAATCACAAAGGTACTGGGTTACTCCGCCGCGGTACCCCCGAAGCAATCTAAAATAGTCCGAATATAAACACTTATTATAGGTGTACCCTAGTGATTCAGGACAAGCTAAAAACACGGTTTGGAAAATGGAGTCATCGTGTACTCGCTTATTATATACATTTTTCTACATTTTGAACACAAACAAAGTTACGGACCGCAGCTCTGATTGGTTATTTTTTACCGGGAGCGATGGAGTTTCTGCAAATGTCAATAGGACACTGGGAGGAGCCAGAGGAGCTTGATTTATACACAGATTATCTGTCTCATATTCTACTGTCAGGACATAATGACAGGTTTAACAAATAAGTAAAAAAAATATATTTTTACAAAAGTTACTTACTGCAGCTTTAATAAAATTGCACATATTTAATATATCCTAAATATAACACTTGTTGTATAGTTCTCAGCTTTATGTGTGTGTGAGTGTAATGGTGTTTTTCTGTGTGAAGCCGGATCTTCTCCATGTTCTCTGACGGTGAAGACCAACACGCTGAGCAGCAGCATCCCAAACACGTATTACCCAGGTAACACACACTCCACACGCGTGTGCACACGGCACAAACACACTCCAGCTCATTCACTGCACACACACCCTCCGTATTTAATCTGTTTGATTAGAAAAATCAAGTAGCTTTATCATGATTGTAGCAGAAATACTGAAAGCTGATGATTCAGACGGACTAATGTGTGTGTGTGTGTGTGTGTGTGTGTGTGTGTTTCTCCTCCAGACCCCTTCGTTCCCACTGCGATCTTAGGTGAGTCGTGTCTGTGTTTCTTCACGTCATGCTCGTTTGATTTGGGTTGTGTTGCACCTCTCCTTCCATCTGTTGCTTCTCTTCCTTTGGCTTCCGCCTTCACTCCATCCCATCTGTGATGTCATTTCCTGTCTGACATCTCATTTGCATGCACAGACATGTGGACTGATGTGGAGGAGTGGACGGATGATGCTGTAGCTGCACATTCAACACACACAGGTGGAGATGATGCTGAATCCATGTCTTGAATTATATTTGTATACCGTACATACCGTGTAAATGTGGAGACGGTTCTGCGGGGTCGGGATTTTCCCCTTGGGATGTTTTTTGTAGTTTTTGGAGGAGGACGGCTGGATCAGCATTTCTGTCTGGTTCTTTACATCCACTTCAGTGTTTCTTTGCTTCTCTGCTGTTCTCTCAAATGTTTCTTCTGCCTTCAGCAGCTCTTTCTGACCTACTTGTTTTTCTTTTTCTTATTTTCCGGCTGTTTATTGGTTTATTCTATGATAAAATAGAATAATAAGCAGGTTTTGTCTCATTTTTATGGCACCTCACCCACCCTATTTATCTAAAGCACTCTGTCCCCTAGAGCCGTCCCTCGCAAGGCCTGAGAATTTAATTGAAACATAATGTGATGAAAAATAGGAGTTCAGAGTGGCTTATTAAATATGAATGACTCTTGGCTAACGGCACATGTAAACGATCGCTGGAGCGGGAACAGGTTTACTTTACACAATAAAGCATGGGGAAAACAGAAAAACTTCACCTCCGGCACACGAGGGTTTATGGAGCAGTGATGCTGCTGCTTCAGCACTTCTCAACCGTTAACACCGTAGATGTAGATTTTACACTGGACCTCAAGTATTTATTGTGCAAAGGTCTTCAAATCAAGTGCTGCTTTTTTATTTTTTTTATTTTATATATGTTAATATATTATTATTATTATATTTAATTATAAGTATTATAGTATTATTAGAATTAAAAGAAAAATACTTATTCACTATTTATAATTTTTTATAATTTAATGTATTTAATATATAGTTGTTTTATTATTATTATTCATTATATTGAAGTTTTGTTTATTTTATTTATTAATTTGCTATAATTGTCTTGTATAATTTAATGCATTTATTTTGTATTGTGTCTTTTTTAATTTTGCTAAATATTTGTTTGTTTGTTTATTATAATATTCATTTATAGTTTAATTCATTTAATATATTTCTGTTTAATATTTTTATAGTTTACATTTCATTTTCATATTTGTATATTTGTATTATATTTATTATAATTAATTTTTTTTATTATTTATACATTTATACCTTTTATTATATTTAAATTTTTCTATTTTGCAGTTTATTACAGCAATAGAATTATGTACAGTAGGTAGTTTTTTTTACATTTAAAATTCTAATGAGATGCATGTATTGTCTTTAAGTTGCACAAAACACATCGAGTTCAGCATAGATCATATTTATCTTCCCTGAAGTCATATTTTCGTAGATCCTTTTTGAGAATGAGGTCACGGAATTTTAACAGATGTCGAGTCTGATTGGCCCCCGCGTGACCTTTGACCTCCTCCATGTGTGGCGCCGCTGCTCTGTAGATCTCCATGAAGCAATTGCAATGTTCATCAATTTTATTTGCATTTCTTCTTTTGTTTTGAAACTCATTTTTCAATTTTATTAGCATTTCTTCTTTTTTTTTTTTTTTTTTTACTCATCTCCTTCATTGTGATTTGAGACCCATAACACCCGGATCCCTGATCGCCCTGCGACTGATCAGAGCTCTGCTAGTTCTCTTTGGTGTAATTCTTGCTTAAACCCTGTCTTCTCTCTCTCTCTCTCTCTCTCTCTCCTTTTCTCTTCTCTCTGGCTGTCTCTCGCCCTCTCTCTGTCTCTCGTTTAACCTCTAATGTATCTGCTTAAAAAGTCCCCATTAATGGTAAGTTCATCAGCGTGACAGAGGTTGTGTGTTTTCACTAGAGTCACGTCCCTCTCCCTCCATTGGTGCGTTACAGCATCACTCGACCACCTCATCTTCATCCTCCTCCTCCTCCTCCTCCCATGTGCATCTTCATTGTGTTTGTGCTGTCTTTGCTTTGGCTTGTTGTGCTTTGGTCCGTGTGGTTCTGAGCATCCGTCATCACTCATCCGCTCAGGCTTTGCTGTTGATTGACAGCACCCAGGCCTCATGGCAGATCTCAGATCAGGGCAAAACAGGCACACAGGCTGTGTTTCTCTGAAGTTATAGAGGAAGCATCACGTGATATTTCACGAAGGAATGAACGAGCGGGGCAGTCAATCGATCCCTCCCTCCACATCCACTCATCCACCCTTCCTGCAACGTCGTGTCATGATCATCCATCGCCAATGAATCCAACGCTTTCTTTTACACTGATTGATTGATTATCTGGAAAAATACAGGAAATTAAGGCAAAGACACTTACAGGAGGAACATTGCACTGGTCGAGGTTGAAAAACATTGTCTTCGTTCAGACTAGTGGAAAGAAAACATCCAAAATGCACATTATTGCACTTCTTATATCTTAAAAAAAAGATTTTTCTTTACATTAGTAACACTTACAAACACCAAAACTTAGAGTTTTATTCCTCTCTATACTCTGGAGGTTTTTACTGAGGCATTTTCTCATATACACTGATTTATACAAAATCTTACTCCTTAAAACATGGTAAAAATGCAAATAAAATGTCAGGGTTTTTTTTTTTTTTTTTAGATTTTAGTGACACTTACAAACACCAAAACTTAGAGTTTTATTCCTCTCTATATTCTGGAGGTTTTTACTGAGGGGATTGTTCATAGATAATTCACACAGATTTTTACAACATTTTACTCTTATAAACATGCTAAAAAATGCTTATCTTTAACATTGGTCCAATTTTTCTACATTTTAGTAACACTTACAAACACCAAAACTTAGAGGCTTATTCCTATCTATATCCTGAAGATTTTTACTGAAACATTTGTTCATATATCATTCAAGCTGATTTATACAACATTATACTCATAAAAAATGTGGTAAAAATGCATATATTTAAAGATGCTGAGTTTTTTCTCCACTTCAGCAGCACTTACACACACCAACACTTACAGTTTTATTCCTCTCTATATTCTGGAGGTTTTTACCGAGGGGATTGTTGATATATCATTCACACTGATAAATACAATATTTTATTCCTAGAAACATAGTGAAAATGGATCATTTTCCGTCTGCCAACAGTATTTTCTGGTTTATGCATGATAAAAAGAGAAATCCACAATTACTTCAGTAAAAACCTTAAACTATAATATGTCAACAACATCAAACAAGAATTTTCATCCTGGATTTATCCAGTGTTCAGATCTATTCTCTGCAAATGCATGCAAATGTACTTAAATTTCCATTCTTTTCACCTGTAGTGTCTTGCCTGCCTTATTCAAAAAGAAAAGTTCAGCCAGAAATGTGCATTATGTCTTTATTTACTTGCGCTCATGTTATTCCAAACCTGTAAGGTGTTACTCTTCTGTTATGTTTCTGCATTTTCTGTGAATGTCAGACTCTCTCTTACATACAGTATCATATACCTGCTGAAAAATGGCTAAAACCATTGTTAGCTGGTTTTAGAGAGGTTTTGACCACTATAGCCAGCAAGACTGGAAGTCCAGGTAAAACCTACATCCAGTTTAAAGACAAGCTTAGGCTGCTTTTAGAGTTTTTTTGTATTTTTTACTTTTTGTTTTACAGAATAAATATTTGATTATATTTATATTACTTATTTGTATTATTTACACATTTTGTATTATAATATGAAGAGTTTATATGCAGAAACAGATGAATAAATTTGTATAATGTTTTATTTTATTTAATTGTGTTAATTAGTTGTATTTTTTATGTATTACTGTTTAATCAAAACAACCCATTGCAGTTTGATAATAATTGGAATGCAGGATAAAACAACAACATTTTGAAAATTTTTTTAACGTATCGTTTTTTGCAAATTAACTCTTCATATATTATATTTTTATTTTATATTATTTGTTTTAATATTATATTGTATTATATTATAATATTATGCATAATTATATTATTACCATTATTTCACATTTTGAAATATCAGCATGCAGGTTTGGAATGGTGTGAATGTGAATAAATGATGACGCATTTTCATATTTAGTCAAATATGCTTTCAGTTTATTACTACATTTAATCTCATGATTGATTATGGACATTCTTTGAATTCTTTAGGGCCGTTAGGAAGTCACTGTAAAAGGAAGCTTAAGCGTGACGTGTTTGTGACGTTCTTCGGCCTGAAGTCATCGCCAGTGTTTTCTGTCCTGTGTTGCAGATGAGACTCAAACCCTGACCAGTGACACCAGCAGCCTGGTGCAGTCTCACACACACACACACTCATCACACACACACTCTCTGCACAAGCGCGAGGCCGTGGACGTGCCGTACCACACGGGTCAGCTTCATCCGGCTATCCGTGTGGCCGACCTTCTGCAGCACATCACGCAGATGAAGTGTGCCGAGGGCTACGGCTTCAAAGAGGAGTACGAGGTAAGAGCTCATCCATCCCATCATCCTCAGCAGTGTTGGGGAGAGTTACTTTGAAAAGTAATGCATTACAATATTGTGTTACTCACTAAAAATGTCATTACTTTGTTACTTTTTATGGAAAGTAATGTTGCGCTACTTTTGAGTTACTTTTTAAATCAGGGCAGGACTTTTTATATATATATTTCTCTTATTTCATATATTTTAATTATTGCAGGTTTGTATAATATTGTGAGTAAACCTGTTCATATTTAGTCTAGAACTACAGTCAGATCATGTTCACACACAACACTCTGCACTGACTCCTGATCGCTGTCTCCATGGCAACACCAGAGCTGTCACTCAACACATAACTGGAGTTAATTATTTGAAGAAATAACTCTGATATTTCCTTCTGAATCAAACAATAGTGTGTTACTTTACTTGTGTTTCTTGTAATGCATTACCCCCAACACTGTTCCTCACTGCCGCTCACTCAGTGTTAGTGTCATGTGTCATGATGATGATGATGATGATGATGAGTGTTTCTCTTTGTTTTGTTAAGATAGTTTATTAGTGTGAGAGTGTGTTCACATCAGCTGCTGCTGCACGAGCATCACACACACACACACACACACACACACGTTTACTGCATGAGTTCATTAGACTTCTGCTATACTGTAAACAAATCCTCACACAAATATTTCTGCATTTAGACAAATGTTTATTTTATACCATTTTTACAGATATCTGATCAGTGCTTCTCAACCAGAGCTCGGAGCCCACAACAGGGCCTTCTGAATAACATTTGATAAAAGCATCGCCATATTTATTTATTTATTTATTTATTGACCCTCAATGTCTGTTTTTCTTCAAGAATGTACAGTTCTTGAGACTTTAGGTATCACAAAACGGGTCATGGTTAAAATTAAATAATTAAAAATTCAATTAAATTGAATTAAGCACAAATACCTTCATCTATGTTTATATGCTTAAACAAATATAGAACTTTATTTTTATTTTTTCACAAGATCACAGGAACACCTAGACTCAGAAAGTTAATCATGGATAAAATAAAATATAATAATAATAATAATAATAATAATAATCATTTAACTTTAATAAATGCTTTACAATGACAAATTATGCTTTAAAGAGAATATAAATTATCAAATGTAATTTAAAATCTTTTTCCCCTTTATACCTGTTTTTAAAAATTTTCAGTTTTGTAATCACAGAGTGAATCATAGTTTAAAAAATAATAATAATAAAATGGAAGGAAAAATTATATAAAATAATGTTCTACGTTTATTGAAGTGCTAAGAAAGCACCTTGTCCCTCTTAATAACAATTTTTTAAGAATGTACAGTTGCAACATCTAAAATCACAAAATCTTGATTTAATTTAATTTAATTTAATTTTTTTTTTAAACAAACAATAATAAAAAAAAATCATAATTAAAGAAGAAATCCTAGAGTTGTGATGTTCTTGTGTTAGACGGGAGCTTCGAGTCAGAGAGGTTGAGAAGCACTGATCTTCATCATCATCATCATCATCATCTTTCCTCCGGTCTGGTCTCCTGTGGTCCTCCCATCACCTCCTCTCTCTCCTGTTCTCCTGTTCTCCTCTCCATGATCAGTGAGGATCTGTCTATCTATTATAGATGAAGATGTCAGACACACAGTGACACAAACACACCTGGCCTCTGTGAAGCCTTCAGGGCTCATATAATGAAGTGTGTGTGTGTGTGTGTGTGTGGATTGTGTTATTGTTGACTCATACACTGTGTCTCTCTCTTCTGGTTCTGTTGGTTCTCTGTGGAGCAGATCAATGAGGTAAGATCACACTTTGTTTGGTTCCTTTGTAACTGAGAGACGCAGATGATGATGATGATGATGATGATCATATGAAGTCACATGATTGAAGAAGCTGTGTGTGTGTGCTGATCTTCTCACGTCTCTTCATGTTTTCTGAGAGTTTTCGAGGCGCTTCATCGTTCATTTTGCTAAAATTTCCTTCACTTCTTCAAACAGTCAAACAGGGATGATACTGACGGTTATTGAGTGTCTGAACCGGACGTTTGACACTGAGAATTGTTTAAGGCATTTTTAGTTTCTAAAGAGTTTTAAAAGCTCAGTGTTTTTAACCAGTCAGTCTGCAAAACTTTCCAAACATTCATGATTTACTGGATCAGAGATAAGAATTGTTAAAAATATTTTTGACTCAGTTTTTTTTTGTATGTTTTCACATTCCAGATCAGCACATAGTCCTTTATTCATTGTTTTAGATTTATAATTTTCCAATATTTTTCATTAATTAAAAAAAAAGCATGAAAGATGATATTTAAGTTATAAAGAGCCAGTCGTGCAGATAATGTGGGTTAGATGAGATCGGACCATTAGTGGAGTTTTCCGGCATGAATTAATGATGGAAAGCAGAAGAATCATTGGTCTCTGAGGAGTCACATGATCAAAGGGAGTGTTGTCATTCGTCTGCTCTTCTCCAATACATTAATAATCATCTGATTCTTAAGAGAGAGAACAGAGAAGAATGAGCTTGACTCATTAGGAGATCCTTCCACTGTGCTGAGAATAATAGAAGTTAGAGTGTGTGTGTGTGTGTGTGTGTGTGCGTGTGCGTGCGTGCGTGCGTGCGTGTGTGTGTGTGTGTGTGTGTGTGTGTGTGTGTGTGTGTGTGTGTGTGTGTGTGTGTGTGTGTGTGTGTGTGTGTGTGTGTGTGTGTGCGTGCATGTGTGAGAGAGTATCTTTGTCTTGTTTTCAGTAAAAGCATGAGTTTTCATGAGAAGCTGAATGTGATGAGGTTTAAGGTTAAAGTACAGCTTGCACCTCAGCTGTGCTTTTCAATAATTCATCATGTATTCTTTATTTAAGATTGTGCAGATCTTTTAATGGAAAGATCCACCTAGATCTGCGTGTGTTAATAACTAGCAGCGATTGATGAGGTTTCTGATTCTCAGATGAGACGGCGGATGGACAGATGGATCCGAGAGGAATCAGTGTGTGTTTGAGCTGAGCTCTGTCCTAACCCTTCTCCTCTGTTACAGGACTGGACTGAAGTGGTTTCTGCTGGACTCTGACGTGTCTCCGTCTCTCTGTGTGTTTCTGTCTCCTCAGAGCTTCTTCGAGGGTCAGTCTGCCCCCTGGGATCAGCCAAGAAGGACGAGAACCGCATGAAGAACCGATATGGAAACATCATCGCTTGTGCGTGTCAGTCTGAGTTTCTGCCGTTTGACTGCTGTTCATGATTTGTTGCTAATATCAAATCAAACTGCATTAGTAATATATGACATATATGATGGATGTGTTTTAAAGCAGCTGGATCTCAAAAATACAAGCATTGAGTTATTATTAAATAATTAAGTGTTTCGCCAATTGTTTCTGTTTTGATTTTAAATAACATACAGACAGTATCTTGGCCAGAAAAAAAACATATATATATTTTTATATGGCTGGTATATTTTCTCAATTCACTGCCAATATTTTATTTCTATGCCGTTTTACTGTTTGTCAAGATTTTTTGCTCCAAATTCTTATAAATCGGTTGATCATTTTCATATCTCTTTGACACTCCTTAAATTGAAATTTATTTTCCTAAAATGCTCTAATTTACCTCAATCTACAATATATAATATACTCTGATAATGATAAATATAATGATAATGTATCAAAATTATATATAGGTTGCGATGTCAGAGACCATCAGACTAAGCAAGAACTGGAGACAATCACACAACTTGAGAGGCTGACCTGTGTGTGTGTGTGTGTGTGTGTTTGTGTGTGTGTGGTTTGCAGATGATCACTCACGTGTCCGGCTGCAGAATCTGGACGGAGAGCAGAACTCTGATTACATTAATGCTAAATACGTAGATTGTGAGTACAGAAGGCAGCCGTGACCTTCTCACAAAGGTCACTGGCCAACACACACACACACGCACACACACACACACACACACACACACACACTTACACACCACCACACACACCACAAACACCCTTCACCACACACACTCACACACACAC
>NW_020527239.1:0-36985 GCF_003368295.1 Carassius auratus | reverse complement strand
TTTCACAAATGCTTGTAGGTCAATAAAATCATTACAAAACACTTACAAATCAAGGATTTATTAACACTGTAAAATAAGCATATAATTTGTAACATTAGCAAATGCATTGATAACTTTATATAAACTGCACTCATTAGAAAATAGTCAGTTCATGCTTTATAAAGCCTTGTCCCAATATTAATAGTCAGTAATAAGCAGTTTATAAATACAGCTATAAATAGCTTGTTCTTGGTTATAAGCACATTTATTAAAAGGAGAGTAAAGGGTCAGTTATCTTCCTATGAAAAATAAAAAATAAAAAATAAACAAAACACACACAGATTGATACAGAACTCAGAAACGTTATTGTGGATTTATGATAAACTCAGCCTGTAAATGAATTCATACTCCTCCAAGAAGACACAAGTAGTTCACACCAAACTGTTTTAACATGAAGCCATATACTGAGATGTTAAATTGCGAATGGGTTTAGGATACCTTAAATGGTGTGGCCATAGCGATTTATTAAAGTAACATAAAAAAATACAATAGTTTATTACTATATCTTTAAAATTTTTAATTCCTAACTCTTCATAATTTTTTATATAAGTAGAAGTCTCATTTGAAGGAAGCACAGTAAGTTTCATAGCTTTATCATTTTCAAGAGCCAGCATAAAATTAAAAACTATCATAACTTATAAATCAAGCTTGCAATTCTTAGTACCAATAATGGCCACCAGATGGAGTATAGGATTACTTTAAATAATTATTGTAGAAACGAGTATGATTTAAATCATTTATAGAAATCTTTCAAAGAAAAATAATATGTATTTTATGTATTTTACTGATAAAATGACCCTCACTTAATTAGAATAACAAGCTGAAGTATTGTGAACTGTATATTAAGAATAATTCTTAATAGGCTTATGGACAGATACGTTTTAAGTGACTCTTGAAAGTTTAGCACCACATCCTCTTTTACCACTGTTTTAAGAATGTATCTTACAGTACAGGTGTGGATGAATTTTTGAATAGCTTGAATGGTTTTGTTGTGGTGATTTTTTGAAAATAACAGTAAAAAATGTAACCAGTAAATGTCTTTTATTTTTTTTAAGTGCAACTTCTAAACACTTTTAAAAAAATGTACACATAGAAGACAAGTCATTCTGAGGAAATATGCATAGTTTCATGACTATACAACACTATATGGATGATAGAAAAATTAAAAAAACTATCATACATCTGATGTCACTCTGTCCCTCTGTCACTGTGGGTAATGTGTGTGTGTGTGTGTGTGTGTGTGTGTGTGTGTGTGTGTGTCTGTGTTAAGTGAATTAGGTGTGAAACTATCAGGGAGCATTAAGTCTCCAGCGCCAACATTTTACAGAACTGCCACTTTCCTGGAGTCTCAGAATTACAATGTGTCAGGTTCTGAGAAATCAAAGATTCTAAAAAATGATTTAATTAGAATACCATGAAGTATTGTGAAATACTATATATTAAGACTTTATATATAGGCTTTATGAACAGATTAGAGTGACTTGTGAAGGACCAGCACCACCTCCTCTTGTCCGATAGTTTGAGGAATATATCTTTCAGAATCCGGGATTAAGATTTAGGAGCTCATTTTTATTCCACCTCCTTTCCTGAAAGTTTGTCTTGCAGAATTGACTAAAAATTAATCTTCACATTAATTCCTAATTATTTTGCAATTATTTTGTCAGTTCTTCCTGACCTGTTTTTTTTTCTTCTTCTTTTCTGACCTCATGACCCAGTCAGCATTTTTGTACAATGGTCAAGTCTTAACTTATCCATTTCTGTATTGCATTTGTGTTTGATATTTCTCATGGGTATTTCATAATTTTCGACTTTGAGTTAAAACAGTTTGAGTTAAAACTCTTTTTTAGCGCATTTCATCTGTAAAAGAAAACATGCCTAATAATTCTGCACATGAATATAAGGAGTTTTTCTCTTCCAGCTTTCCTGGACTATTGTATAGCACTCATAAATGATTAAATAAAAAATAATGGTAGTTATTAAGATTGATATGGTTTGGAATTGGTAAAATGTGCTTGGAAAAAATCACAATAAAACAATGTTTTAATGTTTAAGTTTGGAATATTAACTGACATGAATGAATGCTATATAAATATTGTTCATGTTAACATAATGTTTATAAATGAAATCTTATTGTAAAGTGTTACTATATATATATATATATATATATATATATATATATATATTATATATATATATATATATATATATATATATATATTGTTCTGTGAATGTGATTTTAAAGTCTAGATGATTCGGATTAACCCTTTAACCGCCATATCCTTTAAAACCTCACTGCCAGAGGGATATTGTGAATGCATGTGACCGCTGGGCACAGTTTACCTGATGCCACCGGGGTGGCGATGGCATTGGAGGCTTGAGCCCGCCATCGCTGCTTGCAGCTATATTTAGGGCTCAAGCCTGGAGGGCGAGAGCCCTATTGTTTTCCTTAGGATTATTTGTTATTAGGGCTCAAGCCCAAAGGGCGAGAGGCCTATTGTTTTCCTTAGGATTATTTTTTATTATTATTATTATTATTATTATTTTTTTTTTTTTTTCCAACGTCTCGGGGGCTTTTGGGGCCCTTAACATGCTTAAAAAGTCTTGAAAATTGGCACACAGATTGGAACCTGCGGCCATTAGGGCCGGGCAGAGACTGATACACGGGCGTGGCACAGGGGCTCTACAGCGCCCCCTGGAATATGGAGGGCCATATATCATACATTCTTGCTCGTAGACGTATGAAACTCGGTACACATATAAATCTCATCAATCCAAACAACTTTTGTATTGCATATCATAGGCTCCGCCCAACAGGAAGTTGGCTATTTAGGGTTTAGTATTCAAATTTTTCGTCAAAGTTGTGGGGGCTTTTGGGGTCCTTAACATACTCAAAAACTCTTGAAAATTTGCGCACACTTTGGAATCTGTGGCCTTTAGGAGCCTGCAGAGGCTGGGACCCGGGCGTGGCACAGGGGCTCTACGGCGCCCCCTGGAACACAGTCAGAAATGTTGATGTATAGCTCACACATACTTGCACATTTTCATATGAAACTCAGTACACATATAGATCTCATCGTGCCGAACAACTTTCGTATTGCATGTCATAGGCTCCACCCAACAGGAAGTCAGCTATTTAGAGTTATGTAAAAAGTGCATGCTCTGGAATTTGAAATACTTGTCATAGGTTTTTTTCTCGATTGCCGCCAAACTTGGTCAACATGATCTCAAGACACTGGGGATGAAAAATTGCCAGGGGATTTTTGATATCTCGAACGGTTTGCTCGTGGCGAGGCGTTGAAATTATGGCGAGAAATGAGAAACAGGAAGTGTCTAATACCGTCCACATACATTTCCTGATTTTAATCAAACTTCATCAGATTATTCGTTGTATGATGTCGATCGCATATATGTGACTATTAGGAGTCAAAGTTATAGCGCCACCAACTGGCAGAAGGAAGTGTGTCATTTTCAAAATGATTTGAATTCAGCATCTTATTATTACTCGATTTGCTTCAAACTTCATCAGAATAATGTTAAAACACAGCCGATATAAATCTGCAAGGGGGATATTGATATCTAAAAAATTGTTGGCGTGGCAACATGTCAAACTGGAATACTTCTCAGGTGATTTTGAGGCAAATAACATACTTAGAATTTCACAAAACTCTGAACACACATCAGTATTTCTGATAGGAACTTAAATTGTGAATGGATTTTGGATAGCTTGAATGGTTTTGCCGTGGTGATTTTTTTAAATGACCTTACAAAGGGAATCATTATTGTATTTTTAAATTGCAGCTTCCAAACACGTCAAAGAATTTTTTCATACAGATGAAAAAGTCATTCTGAGGAAATATGCATAGTTTAACGACTTTACAACACTGTATGGATAACAGAAAATTAAAAAAACTGTCAGACATCTCATCTCACTCTGTCCCTCTGTTTTAGTATATGTGCTTCAGACTTCCATTGTCTGAGAGAAATTGCGCCCCTACAGGTTCAATTCCCGAACTTTTACTTTCACTTTTAAATCGGTTAAAAATACAAATAAATACTTAGATTTAATTCACACTGACAAGCTAAACCAACATATCTGATTATTACCGGTTCAGGGCTCATGGATAAATTATTTCTGGCCAGAGATACGTGAGAAATAGGAGAGATGAATCACCGCTGTGACCACGAGCGTCTGGAGTAAAGAGCTCAGAGAAAACGAATTTATTCCTGTTTTAAAGCTTTTAAAAATAAATTATTACAGCGATATCACACAATCAACCAATTAGAACACACCAAGAGCTAAATTCAGATGTTTTTTAACTGTTTGTGTGAAAATGAAATATTTGTGGCTGCCTATCTGAAATCACCGCCTCCGATCAGCGCGTACAGTGTCGAGCTCAAAACAAACGAATTTATTCTTGTTTAAGAGCTTTTTTAAATAAAATATTACCACAAATGCACACAATAAACCCATTGTAACACTACAAGAGCTAAATGCAGGTGTTTGTGACCTGTTTAAGTGTGCAAGACTATTTGAAAGCGCGAATGGCAGAATAACATATCTCTCGAGCTGCAGGTTTCTGTCTTTCGTCGTACGAACGAACACATAACGGACAAGATTATTTCAAAATACATAATAGCTTGGCCAATATAAACGAAAACAGCCACGTGAACATAAACTGGATCTACTGGATTTGAATATTAAAGTGACCACATTTACCACTTGCTTCTGTCTTCAATTTTAATCTATATAAAAAAGGAAACTCATTCGACTTGGCTGCTTTTTTAATGTGTGCGTATTTATTTATTTACCTTTTTATACATTTTGTATAATTTCATAGTTTGTGTATTACAATTATGAAAACAAAAATAAATTTAGCCACTCACATAGAAATAGCTTAGGCCTTAACCTTTTTCTGTCAGTTTTAGGGATTTTTAAAAATCCTAAAAAAAACTTATTTGTGCTGCAAATAATAATTTCAAACTCATTTGATACTGACCTATGACATCCTGTGACATTATATTTATTTGAATTTACATAATCTCATAGATGTAACAGTAAATCTGTTCAGCTCACAGATCAATACTAAGCTGTAATGCAAGCAGAACTTTCACAAATGCTTATGAGTCATTTAAGGATTTGATAACACTGTAAAATAATGTCTAATTTGTTAACATTAGCAAATTCATTGATAACACTTTATAATAACTGCACTCATTAGTAAATAGTCAGTTCATGCTTTATAAAGCCTTGTCCCAATATTAATAGTCAGTAGTAAGCAGTTTATAAATACAGCTATAAATAGCTTGTCCTTGGTTTATAAGCACATTTATTAAAAAGGAGAGTAAAGGGTCAGTTATCTTCCTATGAAAAATAAAAGATAAAAAAATAAACAAACAACAACAACACAGATTGATACAGAACTCAGAAATTTTATTGTGGATTTATGATAAAATCAGCCTGTAAATGAATTCATACTCCTCCTCATACTACTCCATACTCCTTTTTCAACATGATGCCAATATACTGAGATGTTAAATTGTGAATGGGTTTAGGATAGCTTAAATGGTGTTGCCATAGAGATTTATTAAAGTAACATAAAAAATACAATAGTTATTTTACTATATCTTTAAAATGTTTCATTCTAACTCTTCATAATTTTTTATATAAGTAGAAGTCCTCATTTGAAGGAAGCACAGTAAGTTTCATAGCTTTATCATTTTCAAGAGCCAGCATAAAATTAAAACTATCATAACTTATAAATCAAGCTTGCAATTCTTAGTACCTATAATGGCCACCAGAGGGAGCTATAGGATTACTTTTAAATAATTATTGGAGAAACGAGTATGATTTAAATAATTTATAGAAATCTTTCAAATAAAATAATATGTATTTTAGGAATTTTACTGATAAAATGACCCTCACTTAATTAGAATAACAAGCTGAAGTATTGTGAACTGTATATTAAGAATAATTCTTAATAGGCTTTATGGACAGATACGTTTTAAGTGACTCTTGAAGGTTCAGCACCACATCCTCTTTTACCACTGTTTAAAGAATTAATCTTACAGAACAGGTGTGAATGAATTTTGGATAGCTTGAATGGTTTTGTCGTGGTGATTTTTTGAAATAATAGTAAAAAAGGAACCAGTAAAAAAAAGTGCAGCTTCTAAACACTTCAAAAAAATGTACACATAGAAGACAAGTCATTCTGAGGAAATATGCATAGTTTCATGACTATACAACATTATATGGATGACAGAAAATTAAAAAACATACATCTGATGTCACTCTGTCCCTCTGTCACTGTGTGTGTGTGTTTGTGTGTGTTTTAAGTGAATTAGGTGTGAAACTATCAGTGAGCATTTAGTCTCCAGCGCCAACATTTTACAGAACTGCCACTTTCCTGGAGTCTCAGAATTACAATGTGTCAGGTTCTGAGAGATCTAAGATTCCAAAAAATTTTTTAATTAGAATACCATGAAGTATTGTGAAATACTATATATTAAGTCTTTATATATAGGCTTTATGAACAGATTAGAGTGACTCGTGAAGGACCAGCACCACCTTCTCTTGTCCGATGGTGTGAGGAATATATCTTCCAGAATCTGGGATTAAGATTTAGGAGCTCATTTTTATTCCACCTCCTTTCCTGAAAGTCTGTCTTGCAGAATTGACTAAAAATTAATCTTCACATTAATTCCTAATTCTTTTGCAATTCTTTTGTCAGTTCTTCTTGACCTGTTTTTCTCTTCCAGCTTTCCTGGACTATTGTATAGCACTCATAAATGGTTAAATAAAAAATAATGGTAGTTATTAAGATTGATATGGTTTGGAATTGGTAAAATGTGCTTGGAAAAAAATCACAATAAAACAATGTTTTAATGTTTAAGTTTGGAATATTAACTGACATGAATGAATGCTATATAAATATTGTTCATGTTAACATAATGTTTATAAATGAAATCTTATTGTAAAGTGTTACTAAAGTTATATATATATATATATATTGTTCTGTGAATGTGATTTTAAAGTCTAGATGATTCGGATTAACCCTTTAACTGCCAAATCAAGTTCAAGTTCTAGTTCAAGTTCAATTTATTTGTATAGCGCATTTACAACAGCCTCCTGGCTGACCAAAGTGCTTTAACATAAGAGCAAGAATATTACACATACATAAAAATAGACCAGACAAAAAATTTAAAACCACCCATTTCAAAATGTAGCATAACACAGTAGTCAGTACACTAAGGAAAATAAAAAAGTTTTTAGCAAAGATTTAAAAATAGACAAGGAAGGGGCCAGTCTGATCTCTAAAGGCAGGGTATTCCAGAGTCGTGGCCCAGCCACTGCAAATGCACGCTCCCCTCTACGCTCCCCTCTATCCTTTAAAACCTCATTGCCAGAGGGATATTGTGAATGCATGTGCCCGCTGGGCACAGTTTACCTGATGCCACCGGGGTGGTGATGGCATTGGTGGCTTGAGCCCGCCATCGCTGCTTGCAGCTATATTTATTATTATTTTCTTCAAGGTTTCGGGGGCTTTTGGGGCCCTTAACATGCTTAAAAAGTCTTGAAAATTGGCACACACATTGGAACCTGCGGCCATTAGGGCCGGGCAGAGACTGATACACGGGCGTGGCACAGGGGCTCTACAGCGCCCCCTGGAATACTGAGGGCCATATATCATACATACTTGCACGTAGACTTACGAAACTCGGTACACATGTAGATCTCATCAAACCAAACAACTTTTGTACTGCATGTCATAGGCTCCGCCCAACAGGAAGTTGGATATTTAGGGTTTAGTATTCATATTTTTCGTCAAAGTTGTGGGGGCTTTTGGGGTCCTTAACATACTCAAAAACTCTTGAAAATTTGCGCACACTTTGGAATCTGTGGCCTTTAGGAGCCTGCAGAGGCTGGGACCCGGGCGTGGTACAGGGGCTCTATGGCGCCCCCTGGAACACAGTCATAAATGTTGATGTATAGCTCACACATACTTGCTCGTATTAATATGAAACTCAGTACACATATAGATCTCATCGTGCTGAACAACTTTCGTACTGCATGTCATTCGGCTCCGCCCAACAGGAAGTCAGCTATTTAGAGTTATGTAAAAAGCGCATGCTCTGGAATTTGAAATACTTGTCATAGGTTTTTTTGCCGATTGCCACCAAATTCGGTCAACATGATCTCAAGACATTGGGGATGAAAAATTGCCAGGGGATTTTTGATATCTCGAACGGTTTGCTCGTGGCGAGGTGTTGAAATTATGGCGAGAAATGAGAAACAGGAAGTGTCTAATACCATCCACATACATTTCCTGATTTTAATCAAACTGCATCAGATTATTCATTGTATGATGTCGATCGCATATATGTGACTATTAGGAGTCAAAGTTATAGCGCCACCAACTGGCAGCAGGAAGTGTGTCATTTTCAAAATGATTTGAATTCAGCATCTTATTTTTACTCGATTTGCTTCAAACTTCATCAGAATAATGTTAAAACACAGCCGATATAAATCTGCTGGGGGGATATTGATATCTAAAAATATTGTTGCCGTGGCAACATGTTAAACTGGAATACTTCTCAGGTGATTTTGAGGCATATAACATGCTTAGAATTTCATCAAACTCAGAACACATATCAGTATTTATGATAACTAGACACTGGCAAAAGTTCATAAGAGGGCGTGGAAGAGGCACTCTATAGCGCCACCTTTTGTCAAAAGTGGCGGGGTTAGTTTTAGGTACAGACACCAAACTCGGTACAAAAATTTTTCTTATCAAGACGGACAACTTTCTAATTCACAGTCATCAGCTACGATCAACAGGAAGTCAGCTATTTTGATTTGAATGTGGATTTTTTTTTACATTTAGCTGTGAATTAATGCATACTGCTCAGAGGAGAGTAACACTATACACACCAAACTTTGTCTACATGATGCCAAAATATTTTAACCCTTTCGAGTCGATTAACGCATATATGCGTTTTGAGTCATTTTCACCTGATAACCCTGAAAAGAACTTAAATTACACTCTCAGTTTTAATCGTACAGATAAGAGCAATACATCTATCGAATCTGTAAAGGGTCTAGTTTTTTTTGGATACAGACATAATAACAAAAAACCTTTGTGCACTTATAAAATAAAGATAACAAACAAGGTGCGCTGTCTACAGTCTTTATCTCCGCTGATCGTCATGTACAAACATTTCATTAAAATGAACTGTAACTCCGTGAATACTCAACGAAGAGACATGAGAGAGATATCTATAGAAAGCCTGGAATGTCTACTTTTAAACTAAACAAGTGCTGCCGAAAACAGATATTCTGAGATAAAGTAATCCATATGAAAACAACGCGATGTCTATTTTTCATATCTCCGCTCATTATATCTAATGTGACCACGCCCCCGCGCTGAACGCGCTATTCAGATTCAAACTGAAGCGCGGCTTGAATACACCCACACAGAAGAAAAAGCAGCAAGACTGTTCTTCAAGTTTTTATTTTATTTTACTGTTTGCTTCGTGATGAGAGGAATAAGACATAATTCACCCCAAAAAGATGTGATGTGGTTGAGGATTTGAGAAATGGATTTCCTCAGAAAAAAGAATGAAGCGCTTTATTCAGCAGAGATCATAAACATGAGTAAGTCTCTTTTTATTTATTTGTACTAGTGTTCACATAACGTGTAAACATTTTACTAGTTAGACTTTTTCCAAATACTTTTTCCAAACTATAATTCCTGACTAAATGTATAATCAAGTGAAACATTATGAAGTTTCAATAACAATATACAATACTATACCATTCAAAAGCTTGATGTAAATAATATAAATGTGACAAATAGAGATAACTCTAACAACTGTAAAAACAATGCAGTTCTTTCGATTTATTCCCCCTAAAAAAAACCTGAAAAATATTATCAGCTCTTTTCAACATTAATAATAATAATAATAATGATAATAAATGGGGTTTATTTGGTAGAAAATAAGATTGTTAAAAGGATTTCTGAAGGATTGTGTGACTAGAGAAAGGATGCCAAAAAATTTGCCCTCAGAGTGGCACAGTTGAATGAGAGGCTCATTATGCAGCTCATTATGCAGGCCTTTGTCTTCTCAGGTGTAAATCACAATGATATTCATGGTAGTTGACGCCTACTCGCATATGACTTTTACCAACAAAAAGTTTTTTAGAAAATTTAAATCAATATATTGTTTTCTGTGAGTGAGTAAACAAGATGATTTTCACATCATTCAGAAAGAAAAATTCTAGGCTACAAGCTCCAGTTCTCAACTTTTCCGGCAACCAATTTTATGTATGTGTTTTATTGCCTTATTCAAGTGATTTAACATTTTTAGTTTTTCACTAACCATGCATAACATTTTTTTTCTCAAAAATACAATCATGTACATGCATGCATTTCACATATTATTATAGCCCAGTTTGTGCTGATTACAGTGATATTAGACTGTACCCATTTAGATGTTTATAAGAAACTGAAAAAAGCACAAATATCAGGGCATGACAAAACTTCTCAAGGCCCCAAAAATACCCTTAGACTCCAGAGGGTTAAACAACTTAAATTGCCAATGGATTTTGGATAGCTTAAACGGTTTTGTCGTGGTGATTTTTTTAAATGACAGTAAAAATGGAATTATTAATTTTCCTGCATTTTTAAATTCCAAACACTTCAAAACCTTTTTTCGTACAGAAAAAAAGTCATTCTGAGTAAATATGGATAGTTTCACGACTTTACAACACTGTATGGATAACAGAAAATTAAAAAACTGTCAGACATCTCATCTCACTCTGTCCCTCTGTTTGAGTATATGTGCTTCAGACTTCCATTGTCTGAGAGAAATAGCGCCCCTACAGGTTCAATTCCCGGACTTTTACTTTCACTTTCAAATCGGTTAAAAATACAAATAAATACTTAGATTTAATTCACACTGACAAGCTAAACCAACATATCTGATTATTACCGGTTCAGGGCTCATGGATAAATTATTTCTGGCCAGAGTCAGAAATAATTTAATAAAATAAACAGTATATTGTCATTCACTGTCTACATATTTGTATTTTTTATTCTTTTATTATGTGTTTTATGTTCTGTCGCTGTCATTCTGTTGTACTGCGGAGCTTCTGTCACGAAAACAAATTCCTCGTATGTGTAAACATACCTGGCAATAAAGCTCATTCTGATTCTGATTCTGATTCTGAGATACGTGAGAAATAGGAGAGATGAATCACCGCTGTGATCACGAGCGTCTGGAGTAAAAAGCTCAGAAAAAACAAATTTATTCCTGTTTTAAAGCTTTTAAAAATAAATTATTACGGCAATATCACACAATCAACCAATTAGAACACACCAAGAGCTAAATTCAGATGTTTTTGGACTGTTTGTGTGAAAATGAATTATTTGCGGCTGCCTATCTGAAATCACCGCCTCCGATCAGCGCCTACAGTGTCGAGCTCAAAACAAACGAATTTATTATTGTTTAAGAGCTTTTTTAAATAAAATATTACCACAAATGCACACAATAAACTCATTGTAACACTACAAGAGCTAAATGCAGGTGTTTGTGACCCGTTTAAGTGTGAAAGACTATTTGAAAGCGCGACTGGCAGAATAACACATCTCTCGAGCTGCAGGATTCTGCCTTTCGTCGTACGAACGAACACATCACGGACAAGATTATTTCAAAATACATAATAGCTTGGCGACCATAAACGACAACAGCCACGTGAACATAAACTGTTGAGAAATATATCTGAAATGGATCTACTGGATTTTAATATTAAGTGACCGCATACCAGCTGCTTCTGTCTTCAATTTTAATCTATATAAAAAATGAAATTCATTCATCTTGGGTGCTTTTTAATGTGTGTACGTATTTATTTATTTATTTATTTATTATTTTGCTCTAACAATAATTAATCTATATTTAATTAAATCAATTACATTTGATTTTACATTTGATTTGTCAATTTCTGCATCTAAACGCCTAAAAACATAAAACATGCTCTATTATACTATTGTTAGCAATTTCTTTATCGTCCAATTTATCTGGTGTACACACTTTTATTTTCATAATAAACTTGTTTGTTAGATTATACACAGTTACAGTGGTCTATAATAAATATTAACAGGTTTTAGTCAAGCTGTTTAGAATGATTGCAGTAGGCTAATTTTTTTAAATGTAAATCCAAAAAAAAAAAAAATAATAAATAAATAAAAAACATTGGAAAACAATAACTGTTGTACTTTTTTATACATTTTGTATAATTTCATAGTTTATGCATTATAGTTATAAAAACAAATAAATTTAGCCACTCACATAGAAATCTTAGGCCTTATCCTTTTCTGACAGTTTTAGGGATTTTTAAAAATCCCAAAAAACCTTATTTGTGCTGCAAATAATAATTTCAAACTCAAAAAGTAAATAGTCAGTTCATGCTTTATAAAGCCTTGTCCCAATATTAATAGTCAGTAGTAAGCAGTTTATAAATACAGCTATAAATAGCTTGTTTTTGGTTTATAAGCACATTTATTAAAAAGGAGAGTAAAGGGTCAGTTTTCTTCCTATGAAAAATAAAAAAATAAAAATAAACAAACAACAACACAGATTGATACAGAGCTCAGAAATTCTATTGTGGATTTATGATAAAATCAGCCTGTAAATTAATTCATACTCCTCCAAGAAGACACAAGTAGTTCACACCAAACTTTTTTTTAACATGAAGCCAATATACTGAAAATGTTAAATTGCGAATGGGTTTAGGATACCTTAAATGGTGTGGCCATAGCGATTTATTAAAGTAACATAAAAATACAATAGTTATTTTACTATATCTTTAAATTTTTTCATTCCAAACTCTTCATAATTTTTTATATAGGTAGAAGTCATCATTTGAAGGAAGCACAGTAAGTTTCATAGCTTTATCATTTTCAAGAGCCAGCATAAAATTAAAACTATCCTAACTTATAAATCAAGCTTGCAATTCTTAGTACCAATAATGGCCACCAGATGGAGCTATAGGATTACTTTTAAATAATTATTGTAGAAACAAGTATGATTTAAATCATTTATAGAAATCTTTCAAAGAAAAATAATATGAATTTTATGTATTTTACTGATAAAATGACCCTGACTTAATTAGAATAACAAGCTGAAGTATTGTGAACTGTATATTAAGAATAAATTTTTATAGGCTTTATGGATAGACATGTTTTGAGTGACTCTTGAAGGATCAGCACCACATCCTCTTTTACCACTGTTTAAAGAATTTATCTTACAGAACAGATGCAAATGAATTTTGGATAGCTTGAATGGTTTTTTCGTGGTGATTTTTTGAAATAACAGTAAAAAAGTAACCAGTAAATGTCTTATATTTTTTTAAAGTGCAGCTTCTAAACACTTCAAAAAAATGTACACATAGAAGACAAGTCATTCTGAGGAAATATGCATAGTTTCATGACTATAAAACACTATATGGATGATAGAAAATTAAAAAACTATCATACATCTGATGTCACTCTGTCCCTCTGTCACTGTGGGTAGTGTGTCTGTGTGTGTGTGTGTGTTTGTGTGTGTGTTAAGTGAATTAGGTGTGAAACTATCAGGGTGCATTTAGTCTCCAGCGCCAACATTTTACAGAACTGCCACTTACCTGGAGTCTCAGAATTACTCGGTGTCAGGTTCTGAGAGATCTAAGATTCCAAAAAAGTATTTAATTAGAATACCATGAAGTATTGTGAAATACTATATATTAAGTCTTTATATATAGGCTTTATGAACAGATTAGAGTGACTCGTGAAGGACCAGCACCACCTCCTCTTGTCCGATGGTTTGAGGAATATATCTTCCAGAATCCAGGATTAAGATTTAGGAGCTCATTTTTATTCCACCTCCTTTCCTGAAAGTCTGTCTTGCAGAATTGACTAAAAATTTATCTTCACATTAATTCCTTATTATTTTGCAATTCTTTTTGTCAGTTCTTCTTGACCTGTTTTTTTCTTCTTCTTTTCTGACCTCATGACCCAGTCAGCATTTTTTGTATAATGGTCAAGTCTTAACTTATCCATTTCTGTATTGCCTTTGTGTTTGATATTTCTCATGGGTATTTCATAATTTTCGACCTTACAGTTTGAGTTAAAACTCTTTTTTAGCGCATTTCATCTGTAAAAGAAAACATGCCTAATAATTCTGCACATATGAATATAAGGAGTTTTTCTCTTCCAGCTTTCCTGGACTATTGTATAGCACTCATAAATGATTAAATAAAAAATAATGGTAGTTATTAAGATTGATATGGTTTGGAATTGGTAAAATGTGCTTGGAAAAAAATCACAATAAAACAATGTTTTAATATTTAAGTTTGGAATATTAACTGACATGAATGAATGCTATATCAATATTGTTCATGATAACATAATGTTCATAAATGGAATCTTATTGTAAAGTGTTACTAAAGTTATATATATATATTGTTCTGTGAATGTGATTTTAAAGTCTAGATGATTCGGATTAACCCTTTAACTGCCATATCCTTTAAAACCTCACTGCCAGAGGGATATTGTGAATGCATGTGTCCGCTGGGCACAGTTTACCTGATGCCACCGGGGTGGCGATGGCATTGGTGGCTTGAGCCTGCCATCGCTGCTTGCAGCTATATTTATTTTTATTTTTATTTTTTATGAACCTTCCGGGGGGTTTTGGGGGCCTTAACATACTCAAAAACTCTTGAAATTTGGCACACACATTGGAACCTGCGGCCACCAGGTCGCCGCAGAGGCTGGGACCCGGGTGTGGCACAGGGGCTCTACAGCGCCCCCTGGAACAAAGTCAGAAAACTTGAACCATAGCTCACAAATACTTGCATGGATTTAAATGAAACTCAGTACACTTATAGATCTCATGGAGCCGAACAACTTTTGCGCTCTATGTCATAGGCTCCGCCCAACAGGAAGTCAGCTATTCAGGGCTGTTTAAAAAAAGCATGCTCTGGAATTTGAAATACTCCTCTGAGGACTTTCAACCGTTTGCTTCGAAACTCTGTGAACATGATCTCAAGACATTGGGGATGAAAAATTGCCAGGGGATTTTTTATATCTCGAACGGTTTGTCCGTGGCGTGGCGTTGAAATTAGGGTACAAATTTAGAAACAGGAAATGCCTAATAACATCCACATACATTTCCTGAGTTTGATCAAACTTCATTGGTTTGTTCGATGTATGATATCGATCATATATATGTGAATATTAAGAGTCAACGTTATAGCGCCACCAACTGGCAGCAGTAATTGAGTCATTTTTAAAATGCTTTGGATTCAGCATCTTATTTTTACTTGATTTGCTTCAAACTTCATCAGAATGATGACAAAACACAGCCGATGTAAATCTGTTGTGGGGATATTGATATCTAATATAGTGTTGCCATGGCAACGTGTCAAACTTGAATATTCTGTTATGGTGATTTTGAGGCAGACAACAAGCTCAGATTTACATTACACTCAGAACACATATCAGTATTAATGATATCTAGACAATGGCAAAAGCTTTTAAAAGGATGTGAAGGAGGCACTCTATAGTGCCACCTTTTGTCAAAAGTGGGGGGGGGGGGTTAGTTTTAGCTACAGAATCAAACTTGGTACATAAATTGTTCTTATCAAGACGGACAATTTTCTAATTCACAGTCATAAGCTACGACCAACAGGAAGTCAGCTATTTTGATTTGAAGATGTATTTTTGGGCAAATTCGGCTGTGAATTAATACATACTCTTCACAGGGGAAGTGCACTATATACACCAAACTTTGTCTACATGTTGAAAAAACATTGAGGAACTTAAATTGCGAATGGATTTTTGATAGCTTAAACGGTTTTGCCGTGGTGATTTTTTTGGAATAACATTAAAAAGGGAAACACTAATTGTCTTGTATTTTGAAATGGCAGCTTCCAAACATTTCAAAACCATTTCATTTAGAGAACATGCGATTCTGAGGAAATATGCATAGTTTCACAACTTTACAACACTGTATGATTAAAAGAAAATTAAAAACTATGATACATCTGATCTAACTCTCTGGCATTCTCTCTGTGTGAGGGAAAGGCGGGGGAGGGGGAGGGGGAGGGGTGCTTGAGGGCCTGTCTGACAGAGAGAGAGAGAGAGTGAGAGAGAGAGTTAACATCTCTTTAATCACCAGAAAAAAAAAAAAAACAGTAATTGTGTGTTGTTGATTTTTTTTCATCCTTACAGCTTAAGAAATCTCTCTTATTTTCTGTCAGTTTTAGGGAAACTCACAGATAAAGACTAAGCTGTAATGCAGGCAAAAATATTTTACAAATGCTTATAGATCAATAAAATAGTTAAAAATGCTTTTTCACAGAGTGCATAATAATAAGGCACGTTGATATTCTGATGACATTTTTTTTCCAAGCACATTTTACCAATTTCAAATCACATCAATCTTAATAAATACTATAGATTTGGTATTTCATGATTTATGACTGATATATATATAATTGTCCTCGAAGGCTGGAAGTGAAAAGCTCATATTCAGGAGTGCTGAATTTTTAGGCATGTCTTCTTGTCATGCATTGGTCATAGAGCTCATTGTAGCGATGCTTCAGGGGTTGAAATAGATTTGTTATACATTATACAGGTTCACTGTTTGCAGAGTGTATACAGTATGTGTATGTGGTGCAGACACAGCAGCGAGAGCATGTTATTGTAACGCAAAAACACATTAAAATAATGCGCGAGCTTGATTCTCTCCGCTTGCATGCACATTTCCTTTACTTTGTCACAAACCGCATCCCTCTGATACATGCTGCTTTCACTCGGAGAGCATGCGCGCACTTAAAACCCGTTTCCTCTGCTCAAACTGTGTCCTGTGCACTCACAACACTCTCTATGCTCATGTGCTAGATATTCATTCTTTTCGCACCTTTCTACTTCCAACCTTTTCTGTTCACATCTTTTACCATGTGCAGTGTGAATGCTCTGATCCAGAAGTGATTTCAGAAATGTTTATAGATCACTAAAAGTATTTAAAAAATGGTTATAGATCATGAAAAGTGTTTTGCAACAATTTATAATAAGCTCTATTTTTCAGATCATTTATTAATCTTTTTTATGTTAGTTATTCATATCATTAAAAATATTATTGTTTATGTTATTTCACAGTACATCAACTAATCTTAAAATAAAATTGTAATTAAAAAAATTATTATTAATAATGTATTAAAATATTTTAACTAAGCTTTAATTAACATTTATATAAACACTTATATTGAAAGAGACTGAAATGGAAGTAATTTTTACTGTTAAAACCGCTTGTAAGACACAGTTAACAAATGCAGTGAGCAGATGAAAGGACAGAACAACAAAGATATATAGTGCCCCCATTGGCAACAGGAAGTGTCATATTCATGACATATTCAATATGTCATATTTTTGACATTTAATATCTTTTTTGTGGTCAGTCTATCTTTTTTTAAGTTTTTCTTAAAGGTCGTGTCCATGGCGCCATGACAAAATTGATGTCTCGCCATAGGAAGAGAAGTTGTTGTAACTCAGGCATAAAATATTCGATCTTCCCCAAATTTCAGATGTTCGATAAGAGTCTTGGCCTGAACACATCTGAAGGAAAATATTCCATTATAATGATAGCACCACCTGCTGGCAAAAGGAAGATTGGCACATATAAATGACTTTGACATATTCCGCTTATATTTATGACTTTAAATGCATATTTCTCGCCATTCGCCTTTTTTACTAAAGCCGCTTGCTGGAGGTGAGCACGGGGGCGAGGGCCCGATCATCGCTGCTTGCAGCTTTAATATTCTTCTTCTTCTTCTTCTTCTTCTCCGTCATGAAGCGCATTTTTGAGGGCCTAAACATGCTCCAAAACTCACGAAACTTTGCACACGCATCAGGACTGGTGAAAATGTACATCTGATATAGATCAGAAGTGGGTGTGGCAAAATGGCTCGGTAGCGCCACCTGTTAAATTTCAACGGAGTGCGCCTCGAGCTGTGTTTCACGTACATTCATGAAAATCGGTACACACATGTAACACACCATTACCTACAAAAAAGTCTCTTGGATACAAAATCCCAAACCCAACAGGAAGTAAGTTATTTTGAATTTCCTGTATGATTTTTGTGCAGTTTTTTCTATTTCCATGCCTTGTACCTTAACGAACTCCTCCTACAGTTTTAATCGGATTATCTTAAAATTTGGTGAGGGTCATCATAAGACCTTTGTGCTGTTAAATTGCGAAGGTTTTGAGTTTTCGTCAAGGGGTGTGTCCCTGGCGGCCTGACAAAATTTGATGTTTCGCCGTAAACAGGAAGTTGCTGTAACTCAGGCATGCAATGTCCGATCTTCCCCAAACTTCACACATGTGATAGGTGTTCTGTCCTGAACAAACACCCATGACCAAATTCAGTTATAGTCATAGCACCACCTGCTGGTAACAGGAAGTGACAAGGTTAACACTGTTATTGAATCCTAGGAACATATTAAAAAGCATCAACAAGTGTTAATTAAAGCTGCAAGCAGCGATGAACGGGCCCTCGCACCCGGGCTCACCACCACCCGGTGCCCATAGGAGGAACCGTGAACGTTGGGCCATATGCTTATAAAATAGTAAATATTTTTGCCACATTTCCTGCTGCCAACATGTGGCGTTATGATTATAACTGAATATCGCCATGTAAATGTCTTTAGGCCAGGACTCTTACCAAACATGCAAAGTTTCAGGCAGATCACACATCTCATGTTTAAGTTAGTATGAAATAAGTCATCCCTGTTGCCAGCAGGCATCGCTATACTTATAATTGAATATTGGCCTATAGTTGTGTTCAGGCCAGGACTCTTATAAAACATGTGAAGTTTGGGTCAGATGGGAATTGTATGCATGAGTTACAACAACTTACTGTATCATAGTATTAATAGCATCCTTTAGCAAATAGTAAGTGTTGTTAGAATGTTTGAGCATGATATTTCTAGCATGATTAGCACACAATGGCAAATTTTCTTGTGTTGCAAATAGTGCATAAAATTGTTAAACATGACACTTCCTGTTGCCAGCAGGTGGTGCTATGACTATAACTGAATACGGGCATGCTGATGTGTTCAGTACAGGACTCTTGTCAAAAGTTTGGGGCAGATCGGACGTTGCTAGCTTGAGTTACAACAACTTCCTTATTCAATGCCATAGTTGCATGCTTTAACACTTAGCTAATGTTGCTAGCATGTATTAGTATTTATCTAGTATGTTGCCAGCCTATTTAACACTTGTTTACAATTTTTAATATCTTCCTAGGAGTCTGTAATAGTCTTAACCATGTCACTTCCTGTTACCAGCAGGTGGCGCTATGACTATAACTGAATTTGGTCATGGTTGTTTGTTCAGGACAGAACACCTATCACACGTGTGAAGTTTGGGGAAGATCGGACATTGCTTGCCTTTTTTACAGCAACTTCCTTTTTCACTGCCTTAGTAGAATGCTTCAACACTTAGCTAAGTGTTGCTAGCATGATTTATTATGTTTCTAGCATGTTGCCAGCCTATTTAACACTTTTTGACACTTTTTAATTTGTTCCTAGGGGTCCATAACATTGTTAACCTTGTCACTTCCTGTTATCAGAAGGTGGCGTTATGACTATTACTAAATTTGGTCATGGGTGTTTGTTCAGAGCAGAACACCTATCACACGTGTGCAGTTTGGGGAAGATCGGACATTGCTTGCCTTAGTTACAGCAACTTTCTTTATCACTACATTATTAGCATGCTTTAACACTTTATGTATTAATATGTATCTAGTATGTTGCCAGCCTATTTAACACTTGTTTACACTTTTAAATTTGTTCTTAGAAGTCCATAACAGTGTTAACCTTGTCACTTCCTGTTACAAGCAGGTGGCGCTATGACTATAACTGAATTTTTTCATGGGTTTTTGTTCAAGACAGAACACCTATCACACGTGTGAAGTTTGGGGAAGATCGGACATTGCTTGCCTTAGTTAAAGCAAATTCCTTTTTCACTGCCTTAGTAGAATGCTTTAACACTTAGCTAAGTGTTGCTAGCATCTTTCGTTATGTTTCTAGCATGCTGCCAGCCTATTTAACACTTATTGACACTTTTTAATTTGTTCTTAAAAGTCCATAATAGTGTTAACCTTGTCACTTCCTGTTACCAGCAGGTGGCGCTATGACTATAACTGAATTTGGTCATGGGTGTTTGTTCAGAACAGAAAACCTATCACACGTGTGAAGTTTGGGGAAGATCGGACATTGCTTGCCTGAGTTACAGCAACTTCCTTTTTCACTACATTATTAGCATGCTTTAGCACTAAGCTAAGTGTTGCTAGCATGTATTAGTATGTATCTAGTATGTTGCCAGCCTATTTAACACTTGTTTACACTTTTTAAAATGTTCCTAGGAGTCTGAAAAAGTGTTAACCATGTTACTTCCTGTTACCAGCAGGTGGCGCTATGACTATAACTGAATTTGGTCATGGGTTTTTGTTCAGGACAGAACACCTATCACACGTATGAAGTTTGGGGAAGATCGGACATTGCTTGCCTTAGTTACAGCAAATTCCTTTTTCACTGCCTTAGTTGAATGTTTTATTGTTTGTTTATTATTGTTTGTTTATTGACTTTATCAGCTTCATTACAGGTACCCAAAGACGTTTGTCGTAGGGGAACACTGAATTATTTTGCTGTTACAGTGAATTGTCAAAGCATATTTACTCAAGTTAAAATACACGATTAAAAGAAAAAGAAGAATAAAATACTTAATAAAGGTATGCGAAGTCCATTTAAAATCCATAATCATTTAAGAGTCTACACATATATGGAATAGGTGATCTCCTGAATTGTTCCTTTCGGCATCTGGGGGTTGTCAGTTTAGCAGAGTTCCTCATCTGGCGTCCAGTCAGCTGCTCCCTGAGTGGTGGTAGCCAATCTCTAAAGCTAGACTTATATAGCTTCCTAGCAAAATCAAGGCTCAATTGGACTCGTCTCTCTGCTAGTGTACTCAATCCAAGAAAAGAGAGGGCATCAGAATATCCTTCGTACCTTCGTCCCAGTATGATTTTACAAACACGTTTCTGCACTCTTTCCAACCTTTTAATTTGATCAGTGGTCAAGGAATTATGCCAAACTGGGACTGCATACTCTAACACTGGACGTACGTACCCAGTATAGATGGTAACCAGTTCTTGATCATGAACTCCAAATTTCTTTAGCCGACGAAAAGCAAAAAGCTTTCTATTAGCTGAGGACAACATGTGGTCCACTTGTCCGTCCCATTTTAAGTCACTCTGAATGGTTACTCCTAAGATCTTAACAGAGTCACAGATGTTTAGAATATTCTGATCTATAGAAAGTTGTGGCCAAGTTGGCAAGTCATTTTATGGTCCTCAACCCAAATGCCAAGGTTATTTAATGTAAGCTGGAGAGTACAGGGCTGTTGAACTGTCCACCTTTGGGCCATAGTCATGTCATCCACGTATTTCCAGTGATTTATTTGATCTTGAAGAGCATTGTTAATCAGTGCTAGGAAGATTATGGGTCCCAATATGGTTCCTTGGGCTACTCCACATGAAGGATACTCCCAATCAGATAAATATCCATGGTAACACACTCTTTGACGGCGATTAGACATAAAATTACTGATCCATGGAATTAGACTAGGTCTCGCTCCTAGATCCAAGAGGCACTTTATTGCTACTGTGTGGTCGACAGCATCAAAAGCTTTTGCAAAATCTGTTGTAACTAATGTGCACACTGAACCTGGTTCATCACAAGCTTTAAACACAAAGTCCATCAGGCTAACTAAATTATGTGTTGTGGAATGATTATGTCGACTACCGAACTGCATAGGATCTAGGTTTGGTGTGATATCATTCACGATCCATTGCTCAATACATTTTTCACAAATTTTTGACAATTGGGATGTTAGTGAGATCGGTCTTAGTTCCTCAATATTCGGAGGAGAAGATTTTGGTATGGGAACGACAATGGCCTCTTTCCATTGTATGGGAACTACACCTTCTACAAGGGAGCTGTTAATAATGTCACAAATAGGATTGCTGATTTCACATGCAAACTCCTTCAATATTCTTGGGGGAATCATGTCAGGGCCAGGGGATTTGTGACAATTTAGGGAAGATAATTTTCTGTACACTTCCCATTCTGGAATGGTGGGCAATGGTGGAGATGGAAGATAAGACGGTAGGTCTGCATACTTGAGAGGCGGGAGGGATTGAGACACCTTGACCAACTTTGTGTTAATCACATTAGCAGTTGTTACAAAATCTTGGGGGTTAATTCCCGGGACTTCAATTCGATCCACCTTTTTCACAGATCCGCACCATTGATTTGATTTTCCTGTGCCAAGCCTTCGGACTCCCTTTGATTGTACCTTCTACCCTTGATTTATAGTAGTGTTTTTTTGCAGCGCTTATTTCCTTTTGGACTTTGTTCCTGTAGAATTTTGATAGAGTGCTTGATTTCCGAATCTTGAAAGCTTTTTGTCTCAGGCAGATTAAATGCTTAATTTTTGGAGGAATCCATGGTTTATCTGAGGGATACATTTTTTACTGTCTTCGTAGGAAAATGACGGTCAATTTCAGGCATGATGGTACTATAAAAAGCGTTAGCCTTTTCATTGGTACCTGTAGCTTCATTTACCTGCTGCCATGATTGAGTAGTAATCCATCTACCAAACTCATTCAAACTGGACCCATGCATGGGTCGAATTACTTGCTTAATGCACTGAGGTGGTCTTACATGTACTTTAGGACTCCACAAAACACAATTATGATCTGATGAGCTGACTGGGGGGAGAATTTCCGGTTTCTTGTACACTGATTTCATATTAGTGATGATCATATCAAGTATTGCATCACCTCTAGTGTTATTCTGGACAACCTGGCAGAGTTTATTATCCAAACAGATGTCCTGGATTCTGAGATGATTCAAATCTCCAAGTATAATGAGGCCAATATCAGGGTACTTTGTGCACAGCAGATCAGATGATGTTATTAAATGGTCAATGAGTTCTTCTTGATATGGTGATTGAGGCGGTGAATACACTATGCACACAACAATAGCAGATATGTGTCGTGGGAGCCTCGATGGTCTCACCTTTACCCACAGACATTCAAGGTGATCGGGAACACTAATACAGGTTAAAGGGTAAGATGGGACACTTTCTTTGATGTACAATGCAACTCCTCCACCTCGACGTGCGGTTCTACATTTAGAAAATAAAGTGTATCCATCGATACCCAATAAATCCTCTGGCATGTGGGGGGTGAACCAGGACTCAGAAATTGCAGCTATGTGAACATCATTTTCCATCAAAATAGCTTGAATCTCATCAATCTTATTTACAAGAGATCTAGGGTTCGTCATTAAAAGAGTTGGAAGCATAGCATGATTAGTTGACTTTTTATGCTCTACTCTGACTTGTATTAAACTGGATTTGAGTGCATCTCTTTTTCTCAATCCAAGCAAGCATGATGTTTTGTAATCAACAAAACAGTTTTAACAGTTAGCTAAGTGTTGCTAGCATAATTTATTATGTTTTTAGCATGTTGCCAGCCTATTTAACACTTTTTGACACTTTTTAATTTGTTCCTAGGAGTCCATAACATTGTTAACCTTGTCACGTCCTGTTACCAGCAGGTGGCGCTATGACTATTACTGAATTTGGTCATGGGTATTTTTTCAGAGCAGAACACCTATCACACGTGTGCAGTTTGGGGAAGATCGGACATTGCTTGCCTTAGTTACAGCAACTTTCTTTTTCACTACATTATTAGCATGCTTTAACACTTAGCTAATGTTGCCAGCATGTATTAGTATATATCTAGTATGTTGCCAGCCTATTTAACACTTGTTTACACTTTTTAATATGTTCCTAGGAGTCTGTAATAGTGTTAACCATGTCACATCCTGTTACCAGCAAGTGGCACTATGACTATAGCTGAATTTGGTCATGGTTGTTTGTTCAGGACAGAACACCTATCACACGTGTGAAGTTTGGGGAAGATCGGACATTGCTTGCCTAAGTTACAGCAAATTCCTTTTTCACTGCCTTAGTAGAATGCTTCAACACTTAGCTAAGTGTTGCTAGCATCTTTCGTTATGTATCTAGCATGCTGCCAGCCTAATTAACACTTACTGACACTTTTAATTTGTTCTTAGAAGTCCATAACATTGTTAACCTTGTCACTTCCTGTTACCAGCAGGTGGCGCTATGACTATAATTGAATTTGGTCATGGTTGTTTGTTCAGGACAGAACACCTATCACACGTGTGAAGTTTGGGGAAGATCGGACATTGCTTGCCTTTTTTACAGCAACTTTCTTTTTCACTACATTATTAGCATGCTTTAGCACTAAGCTAAGTGTTGCTAGCATGTGTTAGTATGTATCTAGTATGTTGCCAGTGGTAAATAGGCTGGCAACATACTTGATACATACTAATACATGCTAGCAACAGTTAGCTAAGTGCTAAAGCATGCTAATAATGTAGTGAAAAAGGAAGTTGATGTAACTCAGGCAAGCAATGTCCAATCTGCCCCAAACTTCACAGGTTTGATGAGACTCCTGTCCTGAACAGTTTGACACGACCATATTCAGTTATAGTCATAGCGCCACCTATTGGCAACAGGAAGTGACATATTTTACGCTGTGACAAACTACTCCTAGAAATTTTTTGTGGTCAGTCTAATCTAAAGGCCTGTGTGATGTTAAATTGTGAAGATCTTGAGTTTTCGTTAAAGGGCGTGTCCATGACGGCTCGATGTCTTGCCATGGGAATAAAATATGTTATTACTCAGACATAAAATGTCCAATCTTCCCCAAACGTCACATGTGTGATAAGAGTCCTGGCCTGAACACATCTGAAGGCCATTATTCCAACGGGTGTGGCAAAATGGCTCAATAGCGCCACCTATACACATTCAACGGAGTGTGCCTCGAGCTATGTTTCACGTACATGTACAAAAATCGGTACACACATGTAACATACCAATATCTACAAAATAAGTCTCTTGGTACGAAATCCGAATCCCAACAGGAAGTCGGTTATTTTGAATTTTCTCTACAAAATTGGTGTTGTTTTTGCTATTTTCAGGAGTTGTACTTTAACAAACTCCACCTAAAGATTTATTCAGATCAACACCAAACTTGGTCAGTTAAATCTAAAGGACTTTGCGATTTTAAATTGCGAAGATCTTGAGGTTTCGTTAAAGGGCATGTCCATGGCAGCCTGGCAAATTTCGATGTTTCGCCATGAAAAAGGAAGTTGCTGTAACTCAGACATACAATGTCCAATCTGTCCCAAACTTCACATGTTAGATAAGACTTCTGCCCTTAACAGATCTACATGCCCATATTCAGTTATAGTATTTGAATGAGCTCCTTTTACATTATACTCCTCTAAGTCCGCTACGTTCTCAAAACTCAGGCAATTTGATAATACCTAGAATATCAAAATCAACTGCGGGCGGCAGATCCTTTTCCTATTTGGCGCCTAAACTCTGGAATAACCTACCTAACATTGTTCGGGAGGCAGACACACTCTTGCAGTTTAAATCTAGATTAAAGACCCATCTCTTTAACCTGGCATACACATAACATACTAATATGCTTTTAATATCCAAATCCGTTAAAGGATTTTTAGGCTGCATTAATTAGGTAAACCGGAACCGGAAACACTTCACATAACACTGTACTTTCTACATCATTAGAAGAATGGCATCTACGCTAATATTTGTCTGTTTCTCTCTTGTTGCGAGGTCACCGTGGCCACGAGATCCAGTCTGTGTCCAGATCAGAGGGTCACTGCAGTCACCCGGATCCAGTACGTATCCAGACCAGATGGTGGATCAGCACCTAGAAAGGACCTCTACTGCCCTGAAAGACAGCAGAGACCAGGACAACTAGAGCCCCAGATACAGATCCCCTGTAAAGACCTTGTCTCAGAGGAGCACCAGGACAAGACCACAGGAAACAGATGATTCTTCTGCACAATCTGACTTTGCTGCAGCCTGGAATTGAACTACTGGTTTCGTCTGGTCAGAGGAGAACTGGCCCCCCAACCGAGCCTGGTTTCTCCCAAGGTTTTTTCTCCATTCTGTCATCGATGGAGTTTTGGTTCCTTGCCGCTATCACCTCTGGCTTGCTTCGTTGGGGTCACTTCATCTACAGCGATGTCATTGACTTGATTGCAAATAAAAACAGACACTATTTCAACTGAACAGAGATGACATAACTGAATTCAATGATGAACTGCCTTTAACTATCATTTTGCATTATTGAGACACTGTTTTCCAAATGAATGTTGTTCAGTGCTTTGACGCAATATATTTTGTTTAAAGCACTATATAAATAAAGGTGATTGATTGATTGATATAGTCATAGGGCCACATGCTGGCAACAGGAAGTGACATGTTTTACGCTGCGTCAAACTAATACTAGAAATCTTTTGACAGTAATGTATTTTTTGTGGTCAGTCTAATCTAAAGGCCTGTGCAATGTTAAATTGTGGAGATCTTGAGTTTTTGTTTAAGGGCGTGTCCATGGCGCCATTACAAAATTTGATGTCTCGCCACAGCAAGAGAAGTTGTTGTAACTCAGGCATAAAATGTTCGATCTTCCCCAAACTTCACATGTTTGATAAGAGTCCTGGCCTGAACACATCTGAATGCCAAAATTCCATTATAATCATAGCAACACCTGCTGGCAACAGTAAGATTGGCACATATATGGAACATACTTTGATATATTCCACTTATATTTAGGACATTAAATGCATATTTCTCACCGTTCACCTTTTTACTAAAGCCACTCGCTCACTGTAAGCCCGGGTGAGAGGGCCCGTTCATCGCTGCTTGCAGCTTTAATTAGGGCCCGACCACCGATGGTGTGAGGACCCTATTGTATCTGCTCTGTTTATTATTATTAGGGCTCAAGCCCGAAGGGGCGAAGAGCCCTATTGTTCCCCTAAGGATTATTCTTCTTCTTATTATTATTATTAGGGCCCGAGCCAATGGGCGCAGGGCCCTATTGTTCCCCTAAGGATTATTCTTCTTCTTATTATTTTTATTTTTTATTAACCTTCCGGGGTTTTTTGGGTGCCTTAACATACTAAAAAACTCTTGAAAATTGGCACACACATTGGAACCTGCGGCCATCAGGACGCCACAGAGGTTGGGACCCGGGCGTGGCACAGGGGCTCTACAGCGCCCCCTGGAACACAGTCAGAAACCTTGAACCATAGCTCACACACACTTGCATGTATTTATATGAAACTCAGTACACTTATAGATCTCATTGAGCTGAACAACTTTTGCACTCTATGTCATAGGCTCCGCCCAACAGGAAGTCAGCTATTCAGGGCTGTTTAAAAAAAGCATGCTCTGGAATTTGAAATACTCCTCTGAGGATTTTCAACCGTTTGCTTCGAAACTTGGTGAACATGATCTCAAGACATTGGGGATGAAAAATTGCGAGGGGATTTTTGATATCTCAAACGGTTTGCCCGTGGCGTGGCGTTGAATTTAGGGCAAAAAAATAGAAACAGGAAATGCCTAATAACATCCACATACATTACCTGAGTTTGATCAAACTTCATCGGTTTGTTCGAAGTATGATACTGATCGTATATATGTGACTATTAAGAGTCAACGTTATAGCGCCACCAACTGGCAGCAGGAAATTGAGTCATTTTCAAAATGCATTGAATTCAGCATCTTATTTTTACTCGATTTGCTTCAAACTTCATCAGAATAATGACAAAACATGGCCGATGTAAACCTGTTGTGGGAATATTGATATCTTATATATTGTTGCCATGGCATAGTGTCAAACGTGAATATTCTGTTATGGTGATTTAGAGGCAGATAACAACCTCAGATTTACATGAAACTCAAAAAACATATCAGTATTATTGATAGCTAGACAATGGAAAAAGCTTTTACAAGGGCGTGGAAGAGGCACTCTATAGCGCCACCTTTTGTCAAAAGTGGGGGGGTTAGTTTTAGCTACAGACACCAAACTCAGTACGTATATTGTTCTTATCAAGACGGACAACTTTCTAATTCACAGTTATCAGCTACGACCAACAGGAAGTCGGCTATTTTGATTTGAATATGGATTTTTGTTTCATGACTTTACGACACTGTATGATTAAAAGAAAATAAAAAAACTGTCAGACATCTCATCTCACTCTGTCCCTCTGTTTGAGGAATGTATGTGTGCTGACTGAGTGTGTGTGTGTGTGTGTGTGAGTGTGAGTGGGGGATGGGCATGAGCTGAGTGGCAGACAGACAGGGAGAGAGAGAGGGACTTAAACATCTCTTTAATCACCAGAAAAAAAATATTATTTAAATTTTTTTTTTCTTTTTTTTTGTCGTTGTTAATTGTGCTGTTTTCATTACAGCTTAAGAAATCTCTTAGGCCTTATCCTTTTCTGACAGTTTCAGTGATTAAAAAAAAAAAAAATCTAAAAATACTTATTTGTGCTGCAAATAATAATTTCGGTCCCACTTTATATTAGGTAGCCTTAACTACTATGTACTTACATAAAAAAATAAGTACAATGTACTTATTGTGTTCATATTGTATTTTAAAACACTTTTGCTGCTATTGAGGTGGGATAGGGGTAAGGTTAGGGAGAGGGTTGGTAGTATGGGTAAGTTTAAGGGTGGGTTAAGGTGTAAAGTATGGGTCAACAGTGTATTTATAAATGTAATTACAGAAATTAAATACAGATGTAATTACATGTAGTTTTTTTAATATAAGTACAATGTAAAAACATGTATGTACACAATAAGTATATTGTACTAAATTATTAATCAAAATGTAAGTACATAGTAATTAAGGCCACTTAATATAAAGTGGGTCCATAATTTCAAACTCATTTGATACTGACCTCTGACACCCTGTGATTGACATTAATCTGAATTTATATAATCTCATGGATGTAACAGTAAAACTGTTCAGCTCACAGATGACGACCAAGCTGTGATGCAAGCAGAACTATTTCACAAATGCTTATAGGTCAATAAATTTATAACAAAACACTTTTAATTACTTAAGGATTTGGTAACAAATTAAAATAATGTCTCATTTTTTAACATTAGTAAATGCATTGGTAGATACCTACAAAATACCTACCACAAAGTCTCTTGGTAGGAAATCCGAATCCCAACAGGAAGTCGCTTATTTAGAATTTTCTCTGCAAAATTGGCGTTGTTTTTGCCATTTTCTGGGGATGTACTTTAACGAACTCCTCCTGGAGATTTATTCAGATCACCACCAAACTTGGTCAGTTAAATCTAAAGGCCTTTGCGATGTTAAATTGCGAAGATCTTGAGGTTTCGTTAAAGGGCGTGTCCATGGCGACCTGACAGATTTCGATGTTTCGCCATGAAAAAGGAAGTTGCTGTAACTCAGACATACAATGTCCAATCTGCCCCAAACTTCACATGTTAGATAAGACTTCTGCCCTTAACAGAGCTACATGCCCATATTCAGTTATAGTCATAGCGCCACCTGCTGGCAATAGGAAGTGACATGTTTTACGCTGCGACAAACTACTCCTAGAAATCTTTTGACATTAATGTATTTTTTGTGGTCAGTCTAATCTTAAGGCCTGTGCAATGTTAAATTGTGGAGATTTTGAGTTTTTGTTAAAGGGCGTGTCCATGGCGCCATGACAAAATTTGACGTCTCGCCACAGCAAGAGAAGTTGTTGTAACTGAGGCATAAAATGTTCAATCTTCCCCAAACGTCACATGTTCGATAAGAGTCCTGCCCTGAACACATCTGAATGCCAAAATTCCATTATAATCATAGCAACACCTGCTGGCAACAGTAAGATTGGCACATATATGGAACATACTTTGATATATTCCACTTATATTTAGGACATTAAATGCATATTTATCACTGTTCACCTATCTACTAAAGCCACTCGCTGTCGGTGAGCCCGGGTGCGAGGGCCCGTTCATCGCTGCTTGCAGCTTTAATTAGGGCTCAAGCCCGAAGGGGCGAAGAGCCCTATTGTTCTTCTAAGGATTATTCTTATTAGGGCCCGAGCACCAATGGTGTGAGGACCCTCTTGGAATTGCTCCGTTTATTATTATTATTATTATTAGGGCCCGAGCACCGAGGTGCGAGGACCCTCTTGTATCTGCTTTGTTTTTTCTTCTTCTTCTTCTTCTTCTTCTTCTTCTTCTTCTTCTCCCGAATGAATCACATTTTTGAGGGCTTTAACATCCTCAAAAAGTCATGAAACTTTGCACACGCGTCAAACCTGGTGAAAATTTTCGTCTGATATAGGATTCAGAAGAGGGTGTGGCAAAATAGCTCGACAGCGCCACCTATACCAAGAAAATCAACAGCCTTCCAGCTATGTTTCACGTACATGCACGAAAATTGGCACACATATGTAACACACCAATACCTACAAAAAAGACTCTTGGAGCGAAATTCTAAACCCAACAGGAAGTCGGTTATTTTTAATATTATGAGCATATTTTGTGTAATTTTGGTCATTTCCATGTGTTGTATTTTAACGAACTCCTCCTAGAGAGTTCTTCAAATCAACACCAAATTTGGTATGCCTAATCTAAAGGCCTTTGCGATGTTAAATTGCGAAGATCCTGACTTTTCGTTGAAGGGCGTGTCCGTGGCGGCCTGGCGAATTTCGATGATTCGCCATGAAAAATGAAGTTGCTATAACTCACACATACAATGACCAATCTGCCCCAAACTTCACATGTTTGATGAGACTCCGAACCTGAACAGATTGACATGCCCATATTCAGTTATAGTCATAGCGCCACCTATTGGCAACAGGAAGTGACATATTTTACTCTGTGACGAACTACTCCTAGAAATTTTATGACATCAATGTCTTTTTTGTGGTCAGTCTAATCTAAAGGCCTGTGCGATGTTCAGTTGTGAAGATCTTGAGTTTTCGTTAAAAGGCTTGTTCATGGCGCCGCGACGAAGTTCGATGTCACGCCATGGGAATAAAAGATGTTATAACTCAGGCATAAAATGTCCGATCTTCCCCAAACTGCACATGTGTCATAAGAGTCCTGGCCTGAACAGATCTGCAGGCCAATATTCCACCGGGTGTGGCAGAATGGCTCAATAGCGCCACCTATACACTTTCAACGGAGTGCGCCTCGAGCTATGTTTCACGTACATGTACAAAAATCGGTACACACCTGTAACACTCCAATACCTACAAAAAAGTCTCTTGGTACGATATCCGGATCCCAACAGGAAGTCGGTTATTTTGAATTTTCCCTTCAAAATTGGTGTTGTTTTTGCCATTTTCAGGGGTTGTACTTTAACGAACTCCTCCTAGAGATTTATTCAGATCAACACCAAACTTGGTCAGTGTAATCTAAATCCCTTTGCGATAATAAATTGCGAAGGACTTGAGGTTTCGTTAAAGGGCGGGTCCATGGTGGCCTGACAAATTTCGATGTTTCGCCATGAAAATGGAAGTTGCTGTAACTCAGACATACAATGTCCAATCTGCCCCAAACTTCACATGTTGGATAAGACTCTTGACTTGAACAGATCTACATGCCAATATTCAGTTATAGTCATAGCGCCACCTATTGGCAACAGGAAGTTACATATTTTACACTGCGACAAACTACTCCTAGAAATTTTATGACATCAATGTATTTTTTGTGGTCAGTCTAATCTAAAGACCTGTGTGATGTTTAGTTGTGAAGATCTTGAGTTTTTGTTAAAAGGTGTGTCCATGGCGCCGTGATGAAGTTCGATGTCTCGCCATGGGAATAAAAGATGTTATAACTCAGGCATAAAATGTCCGATCTTGCCCAAACTTCACTTGTGTGATAAGGGTCCTGGCCTGAACAGATCTGAAGGCCAATTTTCCATCGAGTGTGGCAAAATGGCTCAATAGCGCCACCTATACACTTTCAACGGAGTGCGTATACACTTTAAACGGAGTGCGCCTTGAGCTATGCTTCACGTACATGTACAAAAGTCAGTTATTTCGAATTTTCTCTGCAAAATTAGTGTTGTTTTGGCCATTTTCAAGGGTTGTACTTTAACGAACTCCTCCTAGATATTTATTCAGATCAACACCAAACTTGGTCAGTGTAATCTAAAGCCTTTTGCGATCTTAAATTGCGAAGATCTTGAGGTTTCGTTAAAGGGCGTGTCCATGGCGGCCTGACAAATTTCATTGTTTCGCCATGAAATAGGATGTTGTTGTAACTCAGGCATAAAATGTCCAATCCTCCCCAAACCTCACATGTTCGATAAAAGTCCTGCCCTGAACACATCTGAAGGCCAATATTCCATTATAATGATAGCGCCACCTGCTGGCAACAGGAAGATTGGCAAATATATGGAATAAACATTGATATATTTTACTTATATTTATGAGTTTAAACGCATATTTCTCACCGTTCACCTATTAACTAAAGCCACTCGCTGCCGGTGAGCCCGGGTGCGAGGGCCCGTTCATCGCTGCTTGCAGCTTTAATTAGGGCTCAAGCCCAAAGGGCGAGAGGCCTATTGTTTTCCTTAGGATTATTTTTTATTATTATTATTATTATTATTATTATTATTATTATTATTATTTTTTTTTTTTTTTTTTTTTTTTTTTTCAACGTCTCGAGGGCTTTTGGGGCCCTTAACGTGCTTAAAAAGTCTTGAAAATTGGCACACAGATTGCCATTAGGGCCGGGCAGAGACTGATACATGGGCGTGGCACAGGGGCTCTACAGCGCCCCCTGGAATATGGAGGGCCATATATCATACATTCTTGCTCGTAGACGTATGAAACTCGGTACACATATACATCTCATCAATCCAAACAACTTTTGTATTGCATATCATAGGCTCCGCCCAACAGGAAGTTGGCTATTTAGGGTTTAGTATTCAAATTTTTCGTCAAAGTTGTGGGGGCTTTTAGGGTCCTTAACATACTCAAAAACTCTTGAAAATTTGCGCACACTTTGGAATTGGTGGCCTTTAGGAGCCTGCAGAGGCTGGGACCCGGGCGTGGCACAGGGGCTCTACGGCGCCCCCTGGAACACAGTCAGAAATGTTGATGTATAGCTCACACATACTTGCACATATTCATATGAAACTCAGTACACATATAGATCTCATCGTGCCGAACAACTTTCGTATTGCATGTCATAGGCTCCACCCAACAGGAAGTCAGCTATTTAGAGTTATGTAAAAAGCGCATGCTCTGGAATTTGAAATACTTGTCATAGGTTTTTTTCTCGATTGCCGCCAAACTCGGTCAACATGATCTCAAGACACTGGGGATGAAAAATTGCCAGGGGATTTTTGATATCTCAAATGGTTTGCTCGTGGCGAGGCGTTGAAATTATGGCGAGAAATGAGAAACAGGAAGTGTCTAATACCATCCACATACATTTCCTGATTTTAATCAAACTTCATCAGATTATTCGTTGTATGATGTCGATCGCATATATGTGACTATTAGGAGTCAAAGTTATAGCGCCACCAACTGGCAGAAGGAAGTGTGTCATTTTCAAAATGATTTGAATTCAGCATCTTATTATTACTCGATTTGCTTCAAACTTCATCAGAATAATGTTAAAACACAGCCGATATAAATCTGCAAGGGGGATATTGATATCTAAAAAATTGTTGGCGTGGCAACATGTCAAACTGGAATACTTCTCAGGTGATTTTGAGGCAAATAACATACTTAGAATTTCACAAAACTCTGAACACACATCAGTATTTCTGATAGGAACTTAAATTGTGAATGGATTTTGGATAGCTTGAATGATTTTGCCGTGGTGATTTTTTTAAATGACCTTACAAAGGGAATCATTATTGTATTTTTAAATTGCAGCTTCCAAACACGTCAAATAATTTTTTCATACAGATGAAAAAGTCATTCTGAGGAAATATGCATAGTTTCACGACTTTACAACACTGTATGGATAACAGAAAACTAAAAAACTGTCAGACATCTCATCTCACTCTGTCCCTCTGTTTGAGTATATGTGCTTCAGACTTCCATTGTCTGAGAGAAATTGCGCCCCTACAGGTGCAATTACCGGACTTTTACTTTCACTTTTAAATCGGTTAAAAATACAAATAAATACTAAGATTTAATTCACACTGACAAGCTAAACCAACATATCTGATTATTACCGGTTCAGGGCTCATGGATAAATTATTTCTGGCCAGAGATACGTGAGAAATAGGAGAGATGAATCACCGCTGTGACCACGAGCGTCTGGAGTAAAGAGCTCAGAAAAAAACGAATTTATTCCTGTTTTAAAGCTTTTAAAAATAAATTATTACAGCGATATCACACAATCAACCAATTAGAACACACCAAGAGCTAAATTAAGATGTTTTTGAACTGTTTGTGTGAAAATGAAATATTTGTGGCTGCCTATCTAAAATCACCGCCTCCGATCAGCGCGTACAGTGTCGAGCTCAAAACAAACGAATTTATTCTTGTTTAAGAGCTTTTTTAAATAAAATATTACCACAAATGCACACAATAAACCCATTGTAACACTACAAGAGGTAAATGCAGGTGTTTGTGACCTGTTTAAGTGTGCAAGACTATTTGAAAGCGCGACTGGCAGAATAACATATCTCTCGAGCTGCAGGATTCTGCCGTTCGTCGTACGAACGAACACATAACGGACAAGATTATTTCAAAATACATAATAGCATGGCGAATATAAACGAAAACAGCATAAACTGTTGAGAAATAAATCTGAAGTGGATCTACTGGATTTGAATATTAAAGTGACCACATTTACCACTTGCTTCTGTCTTCAATTGTAATCTATATAAAAAAGGATACAGAACTCAGAAATTTTATTGTGGATTTATGATAAAATCAGCCTGTAAATGAATTCATACTCCTCCTCATACTACTCCATACTCCTTTTTCAACATGATGCCAATATACTGAGATGTTAAATTGTGAATGGGTTTAGGATAGCTTAAATGGTGTTGCCATAGAGATTTATTAAAGTAACATAAAAAAATACAATAGTTATTTTACTATATCTTTACCAATTTTCATTCTAACTCTTCATAATTTTTATATAAGTAGAAGTCATCATTTGAAGGAAGCACAGTAAGTTTCATAGCTTTATCATTTTCAAGAGCCAGCATAAAATTAAAACTATCATAACTTATAAATCAAGCTTGCAATTCTTAGTACCTATAATGGCCACCAGAGGGAGCTATAGGATTACTTTTAAATAATTATTGTAGAAACTAGTATGATTTAAATCATTTATAGAAATCTTTCAAATAAAATAATATGTATTTTAGGAATTTTACTGATAAAATGACCCTCACTTAATTAGAATAACAAGCTGAAGTATTGTGAACTGTATATTAAGAATAATTCTTTATAGGCTTTATGGACAGATACGTTTTGAGTGACTCTTGAAGGTTCAGCATCACATCCTCTTTTACCACTGTTTAAAGAATTAATCTTACAGAACAGGTGTGAATGAATTTTGGGATAGCTTGAATGGTTTTGTCGTGGTGATTTTTTGAAATAATAGTAAAAAAGGAACCAGTAATGTCTTTTTATTTTTTTAAAGTGCAGCTTCTAAACACTTCAAAAAAAAATGTACACATAGAAGACAATTCATTCTGAGGCATATTTCCTCAGAATGACTGGTCTCATGACAATAGTTTCATGACTATAAAACACTATATGGATGATAGAAAATTAAAAAACTATCATACATCTGATGTCACTCAGTCCCACTGTCACTGTGGGTAGTGTGTGTGTGTGTGTGTGTGTGTGTGTTAAGTGAATTAGGTGTGAAACTATCAGAGAGCATTTTAGTCTCCAGCGCCAACATTTTACAGAACTGCCACTTTCCTGGAGTCTCCAGAATTACTCGGTGTCAGGCTCTGAGAGACTTAAGATTCCAAAAAATGATTTAATTAGAATACCATGAAGTATTGTGAAATACTATATATTAATATAGGCTTATGAACAGATTAGCATGACTCGTGAAGGACCAGCACCACCTCCTCTTGTTCGATGGTTTGAGGAGTATATCTTCCAGAATCTGGGATAAGATTTAGGAGCTCATTTTTATTCCACCTCATTTCCTGAAAGTCTGTCTTGCAGAATTGACTAAAAATTAATCTTCACATTATTTCCTAATTATTTTGCAATTCTTTTTGTCAGTTTCTTCTTGACTTGTTTTTCTCTTCCAGCTTTCCTGGACTATTGTATAGCACTCATAAATGATTAAATAAAAAATAATGGTAGTTATTAAGATTGATATGGTTTGGAATTGGTAAAATGTGCTTGGAAAAAATCACAAATAAAACAATGTTTTAATGTTTAAGTTTGGATATATTAACTGACATGAATGGAATGCTATATATAATATTGTTCATGTTAACATAATGTTTAGAATGGAATCTTATTGTAAAGTGTTACTAAAGTTATATATATATATATATATATATATATATATATATATATATATTTGTTCTGTGAATGTATTTTAAGTCTAGATGATTCGGAATTAACCCTTTAAACTGCCATTCCTTTAAAACCTCACTGCCCAGGGGATATTGTGAATGCATGCGGCCCGCTGGCACAGTTTACCTGATGCCACCGGGTCCGGGTGGTAAGTAGTGGCGATGGCACTGGTGGCTTGAGCCCGCCATCGCTGCTTGCAGCTATATTTATTATTATTATTCTTCTTCTCTAAGATGAATCGCATTTTTTTGAGGGCCAAACATGCTCGAAAAGTCATGAAACTTTGCACACACCTCAGAACTGGCGAATATTTACGTCTGATATGGGGTTTCAGAAGTGGGTGGTGCCAAAATGGCTCAACAGCGCCA
>NW_020527238.1:22500-30000 GCF_003368295.1 Carassius auratus | reverse complement strand
GATCTTTAAATAGCCCTCTCTTTGCAGCAGACTTCGCTTACGGCCATACCACCCTGAGCACCTGTGATTGTTGGTACATTCCAGGAAGTAAGAGGTGGCAGTAGGGAGAGAAAGGCTCTCCCATGTGTTTGTTTTTGGTTTGTCTGATATTATATTGTATTTAGTTAAATATTTATTTTTTTCTTGGTTTGTTTAATTATTTTTTAGGGCCCTGAGCAGAATTTACTGCTTAGGGCCAAAGGAGCTTTAAAGCTCTTAAAGTTTTGATTATGGAGGAACAACATGGCAATGGCAAAGACATGGCTGAGGAAAAAAGCAACAGTAAAGAACTTCAAAAAGATACTGGAGAAAGAATAAAGCAAAGGAAATCAACAAAGACAAGTGAGGTGAGAAGACAAAGGAATGAGATGGAAGATAATGAACAACAAAAACATTACTCAAAGGAGGCCACAGTGATTGTTAATGCTACAGAAGTAAGAGATCGAAGGGTGGAGGATGTGATAAAAGCAGTGATTGAAAAAGTTGGACTGAGTAAAGTGTTAGCGGTAAGACCAAGATTAAATAATGAGTATGAAGTAACCGTAACGGATGAAGAAGCATGTGAAGTTTTAAAGGAAGGACTAACAGTAAAAGGAATTGTGTGTGAAGTGAGGAATCTTCAAGAAAGAGAGTGTGTTGTTTCATTCATGCACTTACCAGCTTATATAACAGATGAAGAAATAATGGCAAAATTGCAAACATGGGGAGTTAAAGTTACATCTGCAATAAGAAGAAGGTACTATCCAGACACTACAATTACAGATGGAACAAGATATGTCCGTGTGAAATTCCCTAAGGAGGTGTTATCACTGCCTTACAGCACGAGATTTGATACTGCAGAGGGAGTGCAATATTTTAGGATCATACATGATCGTCAAATGAAGATCTGTAGATTGTGTATGAAACCGGGACACATTTTGAAGGACTGTCCAGACTTTTCCTGTCGAGATTGTGGAGAAAAGGGACATTTTTCGAGGGAATGTGATGCTGTAAGATGCCCGGAGTGTCGTAAAGTACTGGTGAAATGTGAATGCTGGATAGAGGAGGATGCTGAAACGGATAAAGACTATGAGCAAGTGGATGAAATGGAGAAATCACAGGATGTGGACGACGCAAAGGAGGATGAACAAACAGAACAGACTGAGGAAGAAGATGAGAATCAAATAGGAGAAGATGCAGAGGAAGAACAGAAGTACTGTGAAATGGAAAAAGAGCAAGAAGAAGAAGGACATGGAATACAAACGGAAATCTTGAAACAAACAAGAGAGGAGGAAAAGGAAAGGCAGGAAATGCAAATGATAGAGAAAGCAACGCTAGGGAGAAAAGAAGACAACAAAAATGACTGGGAAAAGGTTACAATAACAAGAAGAAGACAACTAAAGGTAAAACCAAATTTAGAGAATGTACAAAACAGACATATAATTAAAAAAAAGAACTGAAAGAGAAAGTATTTAAAAAAAGAGACTATGGTGAAAATAGTTTTGAGGTATTAATGCAGCTGGGAAAAGTTGATGAATGTTCAGAATAATATGTACTTTGCTATGTATTATGTTCTTGAAAATTGCAACACTTAATGTAAGAGGGTTACTAGAAAAAGGGAAATTTGAAAAGTTGAAACTTTTGTGTAGTAGATCAAATGTTTTAGTGGTTCAAGAAACAAATTGGAGGGATGAAGTAATGGAAAGTTTTAAAAAAAAATGGAAAGGTGATATATTTTATAGTAATGGTGATGGGAGGCTAGGTAGGGGAGTAGCATTTTTAATTAAAAAGGGCGTGTGTGAAAAAGCACAAGTGGTTTATGATGATAAGCAAGGAAAGTGTTTGATAGTGAAAATGATGGAGGGGGAGACAGATATAGTTCTGTGTAATATTCATGCTCCTGTGGTAGAAAAAGAAAAGGTGTTATTTTTTAAGAAACTAAAAGATATTATTGTGAAATGGGAGAATATTTTAATTATGGGGGATTTTAACACTACGTTTAGTAAGATGGATATTGCAGATGGGATGGTTTTTAAATCTGATAGTGGAAGGAAGGAATTAAAAAGTCTAATGGAAGAAAATAACTTTGTGGACGTTTGGAGAGAAAGAAACGAGGGGATACGAGAATTCTCAAGGCAACAGGCGTTGAAGAATTTTATATGCAGAAGTAGAATAGATTTCTTGATAAGTAAAAGGGAAATGTTGAAGATAATAGATACTATATATTACAAGGAAACAATGTTAAGTGATCATAAAGTTGTATGTATACAAGTTGATATGAATAATTTTAAAAGAGGGCCGGGAATATGGATGTTAAACACTGAGATTTTAAAAGATGAGAATTTTAAGGAACAAATAGAGGTATTAATAAAAAAGGAAAAAGGAAATCAGATGTATAAGGATGAAAAGAGAATTTGGTGGGATAATTTAAAATATGACATTGGAAAATGTGCAAGAGAACATAGTAAAATAATACAGAAAATTAAAAAAAGAAAAGAAAAAGAAATAAGAATAGAATTAAGAGATGAGCTAAGTAAGGAGGTTGTCAATTTACAGAAAACCGTAATGTTGGAGGAAAAAATAAAGGATATAGAAGACAAAAAATATAAAGGAGCAATGATAAGAAGTAAAGCAAAATACTTAGTGGAAGGTGAAAAATGTACAAGGTTCTTTTTTAATATGGAAAAAAACAGACAGAGAGCAGGAATGATTAAAGAATTAATAGGAAAAGGAGGAGGAAAGGTAAAAGAAAAAGAAGAAGTTTTAAAAGAAATAAAAGATTATTATGAAAATTTGTTTAAAAGGGAAGGAGTGGGTAGAGAAGAAATTGAATTTCTGGTAGGGAAAATCAAAATAAAGATAGATAATGGTGATAAAAAATTATGTGAAAGGGGAATTGGAAAAGAAGAAATAGATGAAGCAATCATGCAGCTAAATAATGGTAAAAGTCCAGGAAAAGATGGTCTTCCAAGTGAATTTTATAAGGTTTTTAGAAATGTAATGACACCAATTTTAAAAGATGTGTATGACGAAATTTTTAAAAAGGAAGAAACCAGTTATTTTATGGGGATAGGATTAGTAAAATTAATTTATAAACGAAAAGGGGACATTGCAGATCTTAAAAATTATAGACCAATAACTATGTTAAATACAGATTTTAAAATATTATCAAAGATTTTAGCTAACAGATTGAAGAAAATTTTACCAAATATAATACAGACAAATCAGGCATATGCAATACCAGGAAGAGATATTACAGATACTATTAGTAGTATAAGAGATGTTGTAAGTTACATGATCTCTGAAAAAAAAAGTGGATATGTAATAAGTCTTGATTTAGAAAAGGCCTTTGACCGTGTTGAACATGAGTATTTGTTTAGAATTTTACAACAGTTTGGTTTTGGTGAAAATTTTATTAAGTGGTTGAAGATTTTATATAAAGATTCAAAAAGTCAAGTAAAGTGCAATGGTTTTTTAACAGAGACCTTTAATTTAACTAGATCTATTAGACAAGGTTGTCCATTATCAGCTTTGCTGTACAGTTTAGTGGCAGAGGCATTAGGGTTGGCAATAATGGAAGAGAAAGAAATTAGAGGAATAGACACAGAAGAAAATAGAGAGTTGCAGAAAGTATATCAATATGCAGATGATACGACTATAATAGTGCAAGATGTGGCTAGTGTAGTTAAAGCAATGGACATAATAGAAAAATACTGTAAAGGTTCTGGAGCTAAGATAAATCAACAAAAAACGGTTATTATGAGTATAGGAAAAATTGAAAAAATTCAAAAATTTTATCCATTTAAAGAAGAAGAGAGCTTGAAGATTTTGGGTGTGAGGATTGGGAAAAATGAGAAAATGGTGAGAGATTTGATGTGGGATGAAGTGGTGGGTGAAATGGAAAGAGTGTTAAATTATTGGAAACAAAGGGAATTAACTTTAAGAGGGAAGGTTTTGGTTATAAATGCATTAATGATGGCAAAAATGTGGTATGTTTTGGGTGTGATACCCATGCCTATGGGAATTAGTAAAAGATTAAAAAAAGATGTTTTAAATTTTCTCTGGGGCTCTAAGCCATCAAGGATTTCTTATAATACAATAATAGGGGCCATAGAAGAAGGTGGGTTAGGGCTGCAAGATCCAGAATTAAAAAAAAGAGCTTTAGAGTTAAAACTGTGAAAACATTTTTAAATGAAGAGAATAAAGCTGAATGGAAAATACTTATGAGAATGTTTTTATATAAATGCGGACATATGAAAATAGGATCTGATATTCTGTGGATGAAATTAAAACCTACAATGATAACGGGAATCCCAGAGTTTTATAAAGAAGTTTTAGAAGCATGGACAGAATTTTTACCAAATGTATGTATTAAACCTATTAGGAGATTGGAGTTTTTAACACAGCCATTGTTTCTGAATGAGAATATTGTATATAGAGGAAAAGAATTATTTTTTAAACATTGGATTAATGCTGGATTTAAAACAATAAGGGATGTTTTGTATGAAGTGAGGGAAGGTTTTTTACCTTTGCAAGCAATTTATGATGAAGTGAAAAATAATGAAAATCATGTTAATAAGAATGTTTTAAAAAAGCAATATGATAAAATAAAGGAGGCAATTCCAAAGGAATGGTTAGTAAACATAGAAAAACAAGGACAAGACAGTGAAGATGATAAAATGAAGGTTTTCTTAAAAGCAAAAGGAGAAAAGGAGCCTTTTCATGTGAGTCATCTTAGGACTTTTTATGTTTTGTTTAGAAATAGTGTTTTTAAGAAACCAGCTGGGAATACATTTTGGAAAAATGTTTTTATAAACCTTGAGGAAGAAGTTCTGTGGAGAAATTTGAGAAAATGGCATATTGATGTTAAAATGGAGAACCTGGATTTTTATATAAGGCATAATATAATCTTTTCTGAAGAGAAGTTGTATAAATGTGGAATGACTGGGGATGCATTGTGTAAAGTCTGTTGTGAAAAAACTGAAGGAATTGTGCACATGTTTTTATCATGTAAAGAACTGATCTTTTTCAGAGACAAAATTAAAAATGTGATTAAGAGTTTGTTAGGAGAAAAAATGGATGTAATAGAAGATGAAGAGATTTGGAATTGTATATTTTTATTTGGAATGAATGAGAAATCTGACAATCAAAATGTTATAAATTTGTTTTTAATTGTAGCTAGATATGCAATATGGTGTAGGAGAAATATAGCAAGAGACAAAAACAAAAAAATGGGATTATGGATTTATTTTAAGAAAAAACTGGAAGATTATATACGAACACTAGAAAGTTATTTTAAAGCAGAAGGTACAATTTATGTATTTGATAAACTAATTCTAAATAACAATCCTTATGTTTTGAAAACACAGAATGGACTGGAAATAAATTTGTAGTTGTTGTTTTTTTTTTTTTTTTTTTTTTTTTTTTTTTTTTTTTTTTTTTTTTTTTTTAGGTGAAAAGGATTATGTTTGCTTAGAAACTTTAATGTAACCTTAATTGAGATGTTTGCATTTATTTTGTAAAAGAGAGGTTTCTATAACAAGAATGATTTAAATGTGAAATATTTTATGTATTTTTCTTTTTGTACTGAAATATTTTTAATAAAAAAAAAAAAAAAAAAAAATGCCCGATCTCGTCTGATCTCGGAAGCTAAGCAGGTTTGGGCCTGGTTAGTACTTGGATGGGAGACCGCCTGGGAATACCAGGTGCTGTAAGCTTTTTGGACATTTTTCACTTAGTATATAATAATTTTGCCAAAAATAGAGTCAATGCCCAATCTCTGAATATTTGCAGGTTTGGGCCTGGTTAGTACATGGATGGGAGACTGCCTGGGGATACCAGGTGCTTTAATCTTTTTGGAAAATTTCACGAATTATATAATAATCTTTCATTAAAAAAAAAAAAAAAAAAAAAAAAAAGAGTCAATGCCCGATCTCTGAATATTTGCAGGTTTGGGCCTGGTTAGTACTTTGATGAGAGACTGCCTAGGAATACCAGGTGCTTTAATCTTTTTGGAAAATTTCACGAATTATATAATAATCTTTCATTAAAAAAAAAAAAAAAAAAAAAAAAAAAAAAAAAAAAAAAAGAGTCGATGCCCGATCTCTGAATCTTAGCAGGTTTAGGTCTGGTTAGTACTTTGATGAGAGACTGCCTAGGAATACCAGGTGCTTTAAGCTTTTGGGCTTTCTTTCCTACTTATACAATGTACTGGCGATAAGATTGGCTGCTCTTTAAATAGCCCTCTCTTTGCAGCAGACTTCGCTTACGGCCATACCAACCTGGCTATGCCCGATCTTGTCTGATCTCGGAAGCTAAGCAGGTTTGGGCCTGGTTAGTACTTGGATGGGAGACCGCCTGGGAATACCAGGTGCTGTAAGCTTTTTGGACATTTTTCACTTAGTATATAATAATTTTGCCAAAAAATAGAGTCAATGCCCGATCTCTGAATATTTGCAGGTTTGGGCCTGGTTAGTACATGGATGGGAGACTGCCTGGGAATACCAGGTGCTTTAATCTTTTTGGAAAATTTCACGAATTATATAATAATCTTTCATTAAAAAAAAAAAAAAAAAAAAAAAAAAAAAAAGAGTCAATGCCCGATCTCTGAATCTTAGCAGGTTTAGGTCCGGTTAGTACTTTGATGAGAGACTGCCTAGGAATACCAGGTGCTGTAAGCTTTTTGGACATTTTTCACTTAGTATATAATAATTTTGCCAAAAAATAGAGTCAATGCCCGATCTCTGAATATTTGCAGGTTTGGGCCTGGTTAGTACATGGATGGGAGACTGCCTGGGAATACCTGGTGCTTTAATCTTTTTGGAAAATTTCACGAATTATATAATAATCTTTCATTAAAAAAAAAAAAGAGTCAATGCCCGATCTCTGAATCTTAGCAGGTTTAGGTCTGGTTAGTACTTTGATGAGAGACTGCCTAGGAATACCAGGTGCTGTAAGCTTTTTGGACATTTTTCACTTAGTATATAATAATTTTGCCAAAAAATAGAGTCAATGCCCGATCTCTGAATATTTGCAGGTTTGGGCCTGGTTAGTACATGGATGGGAGACTGCCTGGGAATACCAGGTGCTTTAATCTTTTTGGAAAATTTCACGAATTATATAATAATCTTTCATTAAAAAAAAAAAAAAAAAAAAAAAGAGTCAATGCCCGATCTCTGAATATTTGCAGGTTTGGGCCTGGTTAGTACTTTGATGAGAGACTGCCTAGGAATACCAGGTGCTGTAAGCTTTTTGGACATTTTTCACTTAGTATATAATAATTTTGCCAAAAAATAGAGTCAATGCCCGATCTCTGAATATTTGCAGGTTTGGGCCTGGTTAGTACATGGATGGGAGACTGCCTGGGAATACCAGGTGCTTTAATCTTTTTGGAAAATTTCACGAATTATATAATAATCTTTCATTAAAAAAAAAAAAAAAAAAAAAAAGAGTCAATGCCCGATCTCTGAATCTTAGCAGGTT
>NW_020527237.1:0-26910 GCF_003368295.1 Carassius auratus | reverse complement strand
TCAATGCATTTACTAATGTTAACAAATTAGACATTATTATACAAGTGTTACCAAACCTTTAATAATTTATTAGTGTTTTGTAATGATTTTAATGACCTATAAGCATTTGTGAAATAGTTTGCTTGCATTGCAGCTTAATCTGTCAGTTGAAAGAGTTTTACTGTTACATCCATTGAGATTAATAAATGTCATGTCACGTCACAGGTTGTCATAGGTCAGTATCAAATTGAGTTTGAAATTATAATTTGCAGCACAAATAAGGCTTCTTAGGATGTTTTTAAATCCCAAAAACTGTCCAGAAAAGGATAAGGCCTAAGAGATTTCTTAACCTGTAATGAAAGGAAAAAAACACCACCATTAGCAACAACAAAAACAATAACAATTTAAAATATAGATTTTTTTTTCCTGATTATTAAAGGAATGATTAGGTCTCTCTCTCTCTCTCTCTCTCTCTCTCTCTCTCTCTCTCTCTGCCAGACAGCCCCTCCCTACAATCCACACACACTGTCAGTCACCAAAGATTCACAGTCACCAACCCCCTCACACTCACACTCCCCCTCCCTCTCCCCCTCCCTTTCCTCACACAGACGGAGTGGCCAGAGTGAGATCATGTCAGTTGAGAAGTCTGACAGTTTTTTCTTTTCTTTTATCCATACAGTGTTGTAAAGTCATGAAACTATGCATATTTCCTCATAATGATTTGATCTCTGTATGAAAACATGCCTTGAAGTGTTTGGAAGCTGCAATTTAGACATACAATACAATTAATGTTTCCCCTTCTTACTGTCATTTCAAAAAATCACCACGTCAAAACCGTTCAAGCTAACCAAAATCCGTTCGCAATTTAAGTTCCTCGATGTTGTTTTCTTCATGTAGTCAAAGTTTGGTGTGTATAGTGTACTTCCCATGTGAGGAGTATGCATTATTCACAACTGTAAAATCTCAAAAATACACATTCAAATCAAAATAGCTGACTTCCTGTTGATCGTAGCTTATGACTGTGAATTAGAAAGTTGTCCGTCTTGATAAGAACAATTTAAGTACCGAGTTTGGTGTCTGTAGCTAAACTAAATAAAATGCATTATTATTATTATTAGCTGTACACTTGCTAAACATTTTTAAATATAAACTTATGCAATTGTGTGTGTATATATATATATATATATAATATATATATATATATATATATATATATATATATATATATATATATATATATAAATAAATTCAAGTGTACAGTTTTCTTTTATTGCATCTTGAAATAAATATTTATGAGTTCTGTGTTTGTTTATTTTATTTATTTTATTTTTTATTTTACATTTTTTTAGGGAGATTACAGCCTTTAATCTCCTCAAAATAAATGTGCATATAAACCATGAACAATTTAATTATAGCTGTATTTATAAATGCTTACTAAAATATTAATTTTGGGAGAAGGCTATATAAAGCATGAACTGACTATTTACTAATGCTTAGCTAAGAATTGCAGCTATTATGAAGTGTTACCAATGCATTTACTAATGTTAACAATTGAGACATTATTTTAAAGTGTTACCAAATCCTTAAATAATTTAAAAGTGTTTTGTTATGATTTCATTTACCTATAAGCATTTGTGAAATAGTTCTGCTTGCATTAAAGCTTAGTCTTCATCTGTGAGCTGAACAGTTTTACTGTTTACATCCTTGAGATTATGTAAATTCAAATAAATGTCATGTCACAGGGTGACAGAGGTCAGTATCAAATGTGTTTGAAATTATTATTTGCAGCACAAATAAGGTTTTTTAGGATTTTTTTAATCCCTGAAACTGTCAGAAAAGGATAAGGCCTAAGATATTTCTTAAGATGTAATGATAACAGCACAATTAGCAACAACAACAAAAAAATAACTATTTAAAATACAGTTTTTTTTCTGGTGATTAAAGAGATGTTTAAGTCTCTCTCTCTCTCTCTCTCTCTCTCTCTCTCTCTGTCTGTCTGCCACTCAGCTCACACCCCTCCCCCACTCACACTCACACACACACACAGAGTCAGCACACAGAGTGACAGAGTGAGATCAGATGTCTGACAGTTTTTTAATTTTCTTTTAATCATACAGTGCTGTAAAGTCATGAAACTATGCATATTTCCTCAGAATCACTGGTTTTCTAAATTAAAAATGTTTTTTAAAGGTTTGGAAGCTGCAATTTAAAAATACAAGACGATTAATGTTTCACTTTTTACTGTCATTTCAAAAAATCACCACGACAAAACCGTTCAAGCTAACCAAAATCGGTTCGCAATTTAAGTTCCTTGATGTTTTTTCTTCATGTAGACAACGTTTGGTGTGTATAGTGTACTTCCCCTGTGAGGAGTATTCATTAATTCACAACTGTAAAATCTCAAAAATACACATTCAAATCAAAATAGCCGACTTCCTGTTGATCGTAGCTGATGACTGTGAATTAGAAAGTTGTCCGTCTTGAAAAGAACAATTTATGTACCAAGTTTGGTGTCTGTAGCTAAAACTAACCCCCCCACTTTGACAAAAGGTGGCGCTATAGAGTGCCTCCTTCACGCCCTTTTAAAAGCTTTTGCCATTGTCTAGCTATCACTAATACTGATATGTGTTTTGAGTTTCATGTAAATCTGAGCTTGTTGTCTGCCTCAAACTCACCATAACAGAACATTCAAGTTTGACACGTTGCCATGGCAACACTATATCAGATATCAATATCCCCACAACAGATTTACATCGGCCGTGTTTTGTCATTATTCTGATGAAGTTTTAAGTAAATCGAGTAAAAATAAGATGCTGAATTCAAAGCATTTGGAAAATGACACACTTCCTGCTGCCAGTTGGTGGCGCTATAACGTTGACTCTTAATAGCCACATATATACAATCGGTATCATACAACGAACAAACCCATGAAGTTTGATCAAATTCAGGAAATGTATGTGGATGTTATTAGACATTTCCTGTTTCTCATTTCTCGCCATAAGTTCCATGCCTCGCCACGGGCAAACCGTTCGAGATATCAAAAATCCCCTCGCAATTTTTCATCCTCAATGTCTTGAGATCATGTTCACCGAGTTTCGTGGCGAACGGGTTGAAAACCTCAGAGGAGTATTTCAAATTCCAGAGCATGCTTTTTTTAAACAGCCCTGAATAGCTGACTTCCTGTTGGGCGGAGCCTATGACATAAAGTGTGAAAGTTGTTCGGCTCAATGAGATCTATAAGTGTACCGAGTTTGATATAAATACATGCAAGTGTGTGTGAGCTATGGTTCAAGAATTCTGACTGTCTTCCAGGGGGCGCTGTAGAGCCCCTGTGCCACGCCCGGGTCCCAGCCTCTGCGGCGTCCTGATGGCCGCAGATTCCAATGTGTGTGCCAATTTTCAAGAGTTTTTGAGCATGTTAAGGCCCCCAAAACACCCCGGAAGGTTTAATAAAAAATAAAAATAATAATAATTAAAGCTGCAAGCAGCGATGATCGGGCCCTCGCCCCCGGGCTCACCGCCAGCAGGCTGCTTTAGTAAAAAAGCCGAATGGCGAGAAATATGCAATTAAAGTCGGAAATATAAGCAGAATATACCAAAGTCATTTATATGTGCCAATCTTCCTTTTGCCAGCAGGTGGCGCTATCATTATAATGGAATATTTTCCTTCAGATGTGTTCAGGCCAAGACTCTTATCGAACATTTGAAGTTTGGGGGAAGATCGAATATTTTATGCCTGAGTTACAACAACTTCTCTTCCTATGGCGAGACATCAATTTTTTCATGGCGCCATGGACACGACCTTCAACAAAAACACATGATAGACTGACCACAAAAAAGACATTAATGTCAAACAATTTCTAGGAGTAGTTTGTTGCAGCATAAAATATGACACTTCCTGTTGCCAATAGGGGGCACTATATATCTTTGTTGTTCTGTCCTTTCATCTGTTCACTGCATTCGTTAACTGTGTCTTACAAGCAGTTTTTAAAAGTAAAAATTACTTCCATTTCAGTCTCTTTCAATATAAGTGTTTATATAAATGTTAATTAAAGCTTAGTTAAAATATTTTAATACATTATTAATAAAATTATTAAATTTTTTTTAATTTATATTTCTATTTATTTTAAGATTAGTTTATGTACTGTGAAATAACATAAACAATAATATTTTTAGTGATAGGAATAACTAACATAAAAAAAAGATTAATAAATGATCTGAAAAATAGATTGTTCATTGTTAGTTCTTGTTAGTTAATGCATTAACTAATGTAAACCAAAGATAGCTTATATAAATTGTTTCAGAACACTTTTCATGATCTATAACCATTTTTAAAAATACTTTATTGATCTGTAAACATTTCTGAAATGATTATATAAAACTATATTACCAGTACAATTCATTAGCTTTTTAAAATACATATTATTTTACTTTGAAAGATTTTTATAAATTATTTAAATACTGTATACACGTTTCTAAAACAATTATTAAAAAGTAATTCTATATCTCCATCTGGTGGTTGGCAGGATAGGTATTACACACTGCACGTTTGGTGTTGCTATCTGAACCAGTCCGAATGAAGCGTTCCTAAATGGAGAACGAGAACAGGACAGACTGTTCATATGCCTATGCAAGGCCAGGTTCACAAGCTCTATCTGTAATGCATATTTTTTTCAGAGCCCATGTTAATGGATCAGAGCATTCACACTGCACATGGTAAAAGATGTGAACATAAAAGGTTAAAAGTAGAAAGGTGTGAAAAGAATGAATATCTAGCGCATGAGCATAGAGAGAGTTGTGAGTGCACAGGACACAGTTTGAGCAGAGGAAACGGGTTTTAAGTGTGCGCATGCTCTCTGAGCGAAAGCAGCATGTATCAGAGGACGCGTTTTGTGACAAAGTAAAGGAAATGTGCATGCAAGCAGAGATTCATGCTTGCGCATTATTTTAATGTGTTTTTGCCTTGCAATAACATGCTCTTGCTGCTGCGTCTGCACCACATACACATACTGTATACACTCTGCAAACAGTGAACCTGTATAATGTATAACAAATCTATTTCAACACCTGAAGCATCGCTACAATGAGCTCTATGACCAATTCATGACAAGAAGACATGCCTAAAATTTCAGCACTCCTGAATATGATTTTTTCACTTCCAGCCTTCGAGGACAATTATATATATATCACTCATAAATCATGAAATACCAAATCTATAGTATTTATTAAGATTGATGTGATTTGAAATTGGTAAAATGTGCTTGGAAAAAAAATGTCATCAGAATATCAACATGCCTTATTATTATGCACTTTGTGAAAAAGCACTTTTAACTATTTTATTGATCTATAAGCATTTGTAAAATATTTTTGCCTGCATTACAGCTTAGTCTTTATCTGTGAGTTGAACTGTTTTACTGTTAAATCAGCAAGATTGTGTTAATTCAGGTCATGTCATGTCATGTCACAGAATGTCTGTCATAGGTCAGTATCAAATTAGTTTAAAATTATTATCAGAATAAAAAAATATATACAAGTCAACGTGTGTGTATTTTTAAAATCTTTTTTTATTTTGCAATTAACATAATTAAAATTAACATATAAAATAATTTTGTCTGAGCCCTACAAATTGTACTAGGTTTTTTTTTCATCCCCAAAACTGACAGAAAATGATAGAGAGATTTCTTAAGCTTTCTTAATGATGAAAAAAAATCAACAACACACAATTACAGTTTTTTTCTGATGATTAAAGAGATGTTAACTCTCTCTCTCTCTCTCTCTCTCTCTCTCAGGCATGCCCTCAAGCACCCCACCCCCTCCCCTCCCCCTCCCTTCCCTCACACAGAGAGAATGCCTCAGAGTGAGATCAGATGTCTGACAGTTTTATAATTTTATTTTAATCATACAGTGTTGTAAAGTCGTGAAACTATGCATATTTCCTCAGAATCGCATGTTCTCTAAATGAAAAATGGTTTTGAAATGTTTGGAAGCAGCAATTTAAAAATACAAGACAATTAATGTTTCCTTTTTAATGTTATTTCAAAAAATCACCACGGCAAAACCGTTCAAGCTATCCAAAATCCATTCGCAATTTAAGTTCCTCAATGTTTTTTCAACATGTAGACAAAGTTTGGTGTGTATAATTCATTTCCCCTGTGAGGAGTATGCATTAATTCACAGCCGAATTAAGCCCAAAAATACATATTCAAATCAAAATAGCTGACTTCCTGTTGGTCGTAGCTTATGACTGTGAATTAGAAAATTGTCCGTCTTGATAAGAACAATTTATGTACCAAGTTTGGTGTCTGTAGCTAAAACTAACCCCCTCACTTTTGACAAAAGGTGGCGCTATAGAGTGCCTCCTTCACGTCCTTTTAAAAGCTTTTGCCATTGTCTAGATATCATTAACACTGATATGTGTTCTGAGTTTAATCTAAATCTGAGGTTGTTGTCTGCCTCAAAATCACCATAACAAAATATTCAAGTTTGACACGTTGCCATGGCAACAATATATAAGATATCAATATCCCCACAACAGATTTACATCGGTCATGTTTTGTCAATATTCTGATGAAGTTTGAAGCAAATCGAGTAAAAATAAGATGCTGAATTCAAAGCATTTTGAAAATGACTCAATTATTGCTGCCAGTTGGTGGCGCTATAACGTTGACTCTTAATAGTCACATACAAACGATCGGTATCATACAACAAATAATCTGATGAAGTTTGATTAAAATGAGGAAATGTATGTGGATGTTATTAGGCATTTCCTGTTTCAATTTTTTTGCACTAATTTCAACGCCACGCCACGGGCAAACCGTTCGAGATATCAAAAATCCCCTCGCAATTTTTCATCCCCAATATCTTGAGATCATGTTCACCGAGTTTCGAAGCAAACGGTTTAAAGTCCTCAGAGGAGTATTTCAAATTCCAGAGCATGCTTTTTTTGAACAGCCTTGAATAGCTGACTTCCTGTTGGGCGGAGCCTATGACATAGAATGCAAAAGTTGTTCGGCTCAATGAGATCTATAAGTGTACTGAGTTTCATTTAAATCCATGCAAGTATTTGTGAGCTATGGTTCAAGGTTTCTGACTTTATTCCAGGGGGCGCTGTAGAGCCCCTGTGCCACGCCCGGGTCCCAGCCTCTGTGGCGTCCTGATGGCCGCAGGTTTCAATGTGTGTGCCAATTTTCAAGAGTTTTTGAGTATGTTAAGGCCCCCAAAAACCCCCGGAAGGTTCATAAAAAATAAAAATAATAATAAGAAGAATAATCCTTAGGGGAACAATAGGGCCCTGCGCCCATTGGCTCGGGCCCTAACAAGAATAATCCTTAGAAGAACAATAGGGCTCTTCGCCCCTTCGGGCTTGAGCCCTAAAAAGAATAATCCTTAGGGGAACAATAGGGCTCTTCGCCCCTTCGGGCTTGAGCCCTAATTAAAGCTGCAAGCAGCGATGAACGGGCCCTCGCACCCGGGCTCACCGGCAGCGAGTGGCTTTAGTTAATAGGTGAACGGTGAGAAATATGCGTTTAAACTCATAAATATAAGTAGAATATATCAATGTTTATTCCATATATGTGCCAATCTTCCTGTTGCCAGCAGGTGGCGCTATCATTATAATGGAAAATTGGCCTTCAGATGTGTTCAGGGCAGGACTTTTATCGAACATGTGAGGTTTGGGGAGGATTGGACATTTTATGCCTGAGTTACAACAACATCCTATTTCATGGCGAAACAATGAAATTTGTCAGGCCGCCATGGACACGCCCTTTAACGAAACCTCAAGATCTTCGCAATTTAAGATCGCAAAAGGCTTTAGATTACACTGACCAAGTTTGGTGTTGATCTGAATAAATATCTAGGAGGAGTTCGTTAAAGTACAACCCCTGAAAATGGCCAAAACAACACTAATTTTGCAGAGAAAATTCCAAATAACTGACTTCCTGTTGGGATTCGGACTTCGTACCAAGAGACTTTTTCGTAGATATTGGTGTGTTACATGTGTGTACCGATTTTTGTACATGTACGTGAAACATAGCTCAAGGCGCACTCCGTTTAAAGTGTATACGCACTCCGTTGAAAGTTTATAGGTGGCGCTATTGAGCCATTTTGCCACACTCGATGGAATATTGGCCTTCAGATCTGTACAGGCCAGGACCCTTATCACACAAGTGAAGTTTGGGCAAGATCGGACATTTTATGCCTGAGTTATAACATCTTTTATTCCCATGGCGAGACATTGAACTTCATCATGGCGCCATGGACACACCTTTTAACAAAAACTCAAGATCTTCACAACTAAACATCACACAGGTCTTTAGATTAGACTGACCACAAAAAAGACATTGATGTCATAAAATTTCTAGGAGTAGTTTGTCGCAGTGTAAAATATGTAACTTCCTGTTGCCAATAGGTGGCGCTATGACTATAACTGAATATTGGCATGTAGATCTGTTCAGGTCAAGAGTCTTATCCAACATGTGAAGTTTGGGGCAGATTGGACATTGTATGTCTGAGTTACAGCAACTTCCTTTTTCATGGCGAAACATCGAAATTTGTCAGGCCGCCATGGACCCGCCCTTTAACGAAACCTCAAGTCCTTCGCAATTTATTATCGCAAAGGGCTTTAGATTACACTGACCAAGTTTGGTGTTGATCTGAATAAATCTCTAGGAGGAGTTCGTTAAAGTACAACCCCTGAAAATGGCAAAAACAACAGCAATTTTGAAGGGAAAATTCAAAATAACCGACTTCCTGTTGGGATCCGGATTTCGTACCAAGAGACTTTTTTTGTAGGTATTGGAGTGTTACATGTGTGTACCAATTTTTGTACATGTACGTGAAACATAGCTCGAGGCGCACTCCGTTGAAAGTGTATAGGTGGCGCTATAGAGCCATTCTGCCACACCCGGTGGAATATTGGCCTGAAGATCTGTTCAGGCCAGGACTCTTATCACACATGTGAAGTTTGGGGAAGATCGGACATCTTATGCCTGAGTTATAACATCTTTTATTCGCATGGCGAGACATCGAACTTCGTCGCGGCGCCATGAACAAGCCTTTTAACGAAAACTCAAGATCTTCACAACTGAACATCGCACAGGCCTTTAGATTAGACTGACCACAAAAAAGACATTGATGTCATAAAATTTCTAGGAGTAGTTCGTCGCAGCGTAAAATATGTCACTTCCTGTTGCCAATAGGTGGCGCTATGACTATAACTGAATATGGGCATGTCAATCTGTTCAGGTTCGGAGTCTCATCAAACATGTGAAGTTTGGGGCAGATTGGTCATTGTATGTGTGAGTTATAGCAACTTCATTTTTCATGGCGAATCATCGAATTCGCCAGGCCGCCACGGACACGCCCTTCAACGAAAAGTCAGGATCTTCGCAATTTAACATCGCAAAGGCCTTTAGATTAGGCAATTCCAAATTTGGTGTTGATTTGAAGAACTCTCTAGGAGGAGTTCGTTAAAATACAACACATGGAAATGACCAAAATTACACAAAATATGCTCATAATATTAAAAATAACCGACTTCCTGTTGGGTTTAGAATTTCGCTCCAAGAGTCTTTTTTGTAGGTATTGGTGTGTTACATATGTGTGCCAATTTTCGTGCATGTACGTGAAACATAGCTGGAAGGCTGTTGATTTTCTTGGTATAGGTGGCGCTGTCGAGCCATTTTGCCACACCCTCTTCTGAATCCTATATCAGACGAAAATTTTCACCAGGTTTGACGCGTGTGCAAAGTTTCATGACTTTTTGAGCATGTTAAAGCCCTCAAAAATGCGATTCATTCGGGAGAAGAAGAAGAAGAAGAAGAAGAATAATAATAAATATAGCTGCAAGCAGCGATGGCGGGCTCAAGCCACCAATGCCATCGCCACCCCGGTGGCATCAGGTAAACTGTGCCCAGCGGGCACATGCATTCACAATATCCCTCTGGCAGTGAGGTTTTAAAGGATACGGCAGTTAAAGGGTTAATCCGAATCATCTAGACTTTAAAATCACATTCACAGAACAATATATATATTAGTAACACTGTACAATAAGATTTCATTTATAAACATTATGTTAACATGAACAATATTTATATAGCATTCATTCATGTCAGTTAATATTCCAAACTTAAACATGAAAACATTGTTTTATTGTGATTTTTTTCCAAGTACACTTTACCAATTCCAAACCATATAAATCTTAATAACTACCATTATTTTTTATTTAATCATTTATGAGTGCTATACAATAGTCCAGGAAAGCTGGAAGAGAAAAACTCCTTATATTCATGTGTGCAGAATTATTAGGCATGTTTTCTTTTACAGATGAAATGCGCTAAAATAGACTTTTAACTCAAACTGTAAGGTCGAAAATTATGAAATACCCATGAGAAATATCAAACACAAATGCAATACAGAAATGGATAAGTTAAGACTTGACCATTGTACAAAAAATACTGACTGGGTCATGAGGTCAGAAAAGAAGAAGAAAAAAGCAGGTCAAGAAGAACTGACAAAAAGAATTGCAAAATAATTAGTAATTAATGTGAAGATTAATTTTTAGTCAATTCTGCAAGACAGACTTTTCAGGAAAGGAGGTGGAATAAAAATGAGCTCCTAAATCTTAATCCTGGATTCTGGAAGATATATTCCTCAAACCATCGAACAAGAGGAGGTGGTGCTGGTCCTTCACGAGTCACTCTAATCTGTTCATAAAGCCTATATATAAAGTCTTAATATATAGTATTTCACAATACTTCATGGTATTCTAATTAAATCATTTTTTGGAATCTTAAGTCTCTCAGAGCCTGACACCGAGTAATTCTGGAGACTCCAGGAAAGTGGCAGTTCTGTAAAATGTTGGCGCTGGAGACTAAATGCACCCTGATAGTTTCACACCTAATTCACTTAACACACACACACACACACACACACATTACCCACAGTGACAGTGGGACTGAGTGACATCAGATGTATGATAGTTTTTTTTAATTTTCTATCATCCATATAGTGTTGTATAGTCATGAAACTATGGTCATGAGACCAGTCATTCTGAGGAAATATGCCTCAGAATGACTGGTCTTCTATGTGTACATTTTTTTTTTTTTAAGTGTTTAGAAGCTGCACTTTAAAAAAATAAAAAGACATTTACTGGTTCCTTTTTTACTATTATTTCAAAAAATCATCACGGCAAAACCATTCAAGCTATCCAAAATTCATTCACACCTATTCTGTAAGATTAATTCTTTAAACAGTGGTAAAAGAAGATGTGGTGCTGAACCTTCAAGAGTCACTCAAAACGTTATCTGTCCATAAAGCCTATAAAGAATTATTCTTAATATACAGTTCAAAATACTTCAGCTTGTTATTCTAATTAAGTGAGGGTCATTTTATCAGTAAAATATATACAATTCATTTTTTTTTTGAAAGATTTCTATAAATGATTTAAATCATACTCGTTTCTACAATAATTATTTAAAAGTAATCCTATAGCTCCCTCTGTTGGCCATTATTGGTACTAAGAATTGCAAGCTTGATTTATAAGTTATGATAGTTTAAATTTTATGCTGGCTCTTGAAAGTGATAAAGCTATGAAACTTACTGTGCTTCCTTCAAATGAGGACTTCTACTTATATAAAAAATTATGAAGATTTAGAATGAAAAATTGTAAAGATATAGTAAAATAACTATTGTATTATTTTATGTTACTTTAATAAATCTCTATGGCAACACCATTTAAGCTATCCTAAACCCATTCGCAATTTAACATCTCAGTATATTGGCATAATGTTGAAAAAGGAGTATGGAGTAGTATGAGTAGGAGTATGAATTAATTTGCAGGCTTTATCATAAATCCACAATAAAATTTCTGAGTTCTGTATCAATCTGTGTTGTTGTTTGTTTATTTTTATCTTTTATTTTTCATAGGAAGATAACTTACTCTCATTTTTAATAAATGTGCTTATAAACCAAGGACAAGCTATTTATAGCTGTATTTATAAACTGCTTACTACTGACTATTAATATTGGGACAAGGCTTTATAAAGCATGAACTGACTATTTACTAATGAGTGCAGTTATTATAAAGTGTTATCAATGAATTTGCTAATGTTAACAAATTAGACATTATTTTACAGTGTTATCAAATCCTTAAATGACTCATAAGCATTTGTGAAAGTTCTGCTTGCATTACAGCTTAGTATTGATCTGTGAGCTGAACAGATTTACTGTTACATCTATGAGATTATGTAAATTCAAATAAATATAATGTCACAGGATGTCATAGGTCAGTATCAAATGAGTTTGAAATTATTATTTGCAGCACAAATAAGTTTTTTTTAGGATTTTTAAAAATCCCTAAAACTGTCAGAAAAAGGTTAAGGCCTAAGCTATTTCTATGTGAGTGGCTAAATTTATTTTTGTTTTTATAATTGTAATACACAAACTATGAAATTATACAAAATGTATAAAAAGGTAAATAAATAAATACGCACACATTAAAAAAGCAGCCAAGTCGAATGAGTTTCCTTTTTTATATAGATTAAAATTACCTTTTTATGTTCACGTGGCTGTTTTCGTTTATATTCGCCAAGCTATTATGTATTTTGAAATAATCTTGTCCGTGATGTGTTCGTTCGTACGACGAAAGACAGAAACCTGCAGCTCAAGAGATATATGTTATTCTGCCAGTCGCGCTTTCAAATAGTCTTGCACACTTAAACAGGTCACAAACACCTGCATTTAGCTCTTGTAGTGTTACAATGGGTTTATTGTGTGCATTTGTGGTAATATTTTATTTAAAAAAGCTCTTAAACAAGAATAAATTCGTTTGTTTTGAGCTCGACACTGTACGCGCTGATCGGAGGCGTGATTTCAGATAGGCAGCCACAAATATTTCATTTTCACACAAACAGTTCAAAAACATCTGAATTTAGCTCTTGGTGTGTTCAAATTGGTTGATTGTGTGATATCGCTGTAATAATTTATTTTTAAAAGCTTTAAAACAGGAATAAATTCGTTTTTTCTGAGCTCTTTACTCCAGACGCTCGTGATCACAGCGGTGATTCATCTCTCCTATTTCTCACGTATCTCTGGCCAGAAATAATTTATCCATGAGCCCTGAACCGGTAATAATCAGATATGTTGGTTTAGCTTGTCAGTGTGAATTAAATCTAAGTATTTATTTGTATTTTTAACCGATTTAAAAGTGAAAGTAAAAGTTCGGGAATTGAACCTGTAGGGGCGCAATTTCTCTCAGACAATGGAAGTCTGAAGCACATATACTCAAACAGAGGGACAGAGTGAGATGAGATGTCTGACAGTTTTTTAATTTTCTGTTATCCATACAGTGTTGTAAAGTCGTTAAACTATGCATATTTCCTCAGAATGACTTTTTCATCTGTATGAAAAAATTCTTTGACGTGTTTGGAAGCTGCAATTTAAAAATACAATAATGATTCCCTTTGTAAGGTCATTTAAAAAAATCACCACGGCAAAACCATTCAAGCTATCCAAAATCCATTCACAATTTAAGTTCCTATCAGAAATACTGATGTGTGTTCAGAGTTTTGTGAAATTCTAAGTATGTTATTTGCCTCAAAATCACCTAAGAAATATTCCAGTTTGACATGTTGCCACGCCAACAATTTTTTAGATATCAATATCCCCCTTGCAGATTTATATTGGCTGTGTTTTAACATTATTCTGATGAAGTTTGAAGCAAATCGAGTAATAATAAGATGCTGAATTCAAATCATTTTGAAAATGACACACTTCCTTCTGCCAGTTGGTGGCGCTATAACTTTGACTCCTAATAGTCACATATATGCGATCGACATCATACAACGAATAATCTGATGAAGTTTGATTAAAATCAGGAAATGTATGTGGATGGTATTAGACACTTCCTGTTTCTCATTTCTCGCCATAATTTCAACGCCTCGCCACGAGCAAACCGTTCGAGATATCAAAAATCCCCTTGCAATTTTTCATCCCCAGTGTCTTGAGATCATGCTGACCAAGTTTGGCGGCAATCGAGAAAAAAACCTATCACAAGTATTTCAAATTCCAGAGCATGCGCTTTTTACATAACTCTAAATAGCTGACTTCCTGTTGGGTGGAGCCTATGACATGCAATACGAAAGTTGTTCGGCACGATGAGATCTATATGTGTACTGAGTTTCATATGAATATGTGCAAGTATGTGTGAGCTATACATCAACATTTCTGACTGTGTTCCAGGGGGCGCCGTAGAGCCCCTGTAACACGCCCGGGTCCCAGCCTCTGAAGGCTCCTAAAGGCCACAGATTCCAAAGTGTGCGCAAATTTTCAAGAGTTTTTGAGTATGTTAAGGACCCCAAAAGCCCCCACAACTTTGACGAAAAATTTTAATACTAAACCCTAAATAGCCAACTTCCTGTTGGGCGGAGCCTATGATATGCAATACAAAAGTTGTTTGGATTGATGAGATTTATATGTGTACCGAGTTTCATACGTCTACGAGCAAGAATGTATGATATATGGCCCTCCATATTCCAGGGGGCGCTGTAGAGCCCCTGTGCCACGCCCGTGTATCAGTCTCTGCCCGGCCCTAATGGCCGCAGGTTCCAATCTGTGTGCCAATTTTCAAGACTTTTTAAGCACGTTAAGGGCCCCAAAAGCCCCCGAGACGTTGAAAAAAAAAAAAAAAAATAATAATAATAATAAATATAGCTGCAAGCAGCGATGGCGGGCTCAAGCCACCAATGCCATCGCCACCCCGGTGGCATCAGGTAAACTGTGCCCAGCGGGCACATGCATTCACAATATCCCTCTGGCAGTGAGGTTTTAAAGGATATGGCAGTTAAAGGGTTAATCCGAATCATCTAGACTTTAAAATCACATTCACAGAACAATATATATATGTATATAAGTTTAGTAACACTTTACAATAAGATTCCATTTATAAACATTATGTTAACATGAACAATATTTATATAGCATTCATTCATGTCAGTTAATATTCCAAACTTAAACATTAAAACATTGTTTTATTGTGATTTTTTTCCAAGCATATTTTACCAATTCCAAACCATATCAATCTTAATAACTACCATTATTTTTTATTTAATCATTTATGAGTGCTATACAATAGTCCACGAAAGCTGGAAGAGAAAAACAGGTCAAGAAGAACTGACAAAAAGAATTGCAAAATAATTAGGAATTAATGTGAAGATTAATTTTTAGTCAATTCTGCAAGACAGACTTTCAGGAAAGGAGGTGGAATAAAAATGAGCTCCTAAATCTTAATTCTGGATTCAGGAAGATATATTCCTCAAACCATCGAACAAGAGGAGGTGGTGCTGGTCCTTCACGAGTCACTCTAATCTGTTTATTAAGCCTATATATAAAGCCTTAATATATAGTATTTCACAATACTTCATGGTATTCTAATTAAATCATTTTTTGGAATTTTAAGTCTCTCAGAGCCTGACATCGGAGCGGTGATTTCAGATAGGCAGCCGCAAATATTTAATTTTTACACAAACAGTTCAAAAACATCTGAATTTAGCTCTTGGTGTGTTCTAATTGGTGAATTGTGTGATATCGCTGCAATATTTTATTTGTAAAAGCTATAAAACAAGAATAAACTCGTTTTTTCTGAGCTCGTCATTCCACACGCTCATGCTCAGAGCAGTGATTCATCTCTCGTGTTTCTCACGTATCACTGACCACACATCAATTATTAATGAGCCCTGACCCGGTAATAATCAGATATGTTGGTTTAGCTTGTCAGTGTGAATTAAATCTAAGTATTTATTTGTATTTTAACCAATTTAAAAGAGAAACTAAAACTCCGGTAATTGCACCTGTAGGGGCGCAATTTCTCTCAGACAATGGAAGTCTGAAGCACATATACTCAAACAGAGGGACAGAGTGATATGAGATGTCTGACAGTTTTTTAATTTTCTGTTATCCATACAGTGTTGTAAAGTCATGAAACTATCCATATTTACTCAGAATGACTTTTTATCTGTATGAAAAAAAGGTTTTGAAGTGTTTGGAATTTAAAAATGCAGGAAAATTAATAATTCCATTTTTAATGTCATTTAAAAAAAATCACCACGACAAAACCGTTCAAGCTATCCAAAATCTATTGGCAATTTAAGTTGTTTAAAATGTTTTGGCATCATGTAGACAAAGTTTGGTGTGTATAGTGTTACTCTCCTCTGAGCAGTATGCATTAATTCACAGCTAAATGTAAAAAAAAAATCCACATTCAAATCAAAATAGCTGACTTCCTGTTGATCGTAGCTGATGACTGTGAATTAGAAAGTTGTCCGTCTTGATAAGAACAATTTTTGTACTGAGTTTGGTGTCTGTAGCTAAAACTAACCCCCCCACTTTTGACAAAAGGTGGCGCTATAGAGTGCCTCTTCCACGCCCTCTTATGAACTTTTGCCAGTGTTTAGTTATCATAAATACTGATATGTGTTCTGAGTTTGATGAAATTCTAAGCATGTTATATGCCTCAAAATCACCTGAGAAGTATTCCAGTTTGACATGTTGCCACGGCAACAATATTTTTAGATATCAATATCCCCCTGCCAGATTTATATCGGCTGTGTTTTAACATTATTCTGATGAAGTTTGAAGCAAATCGAGTAAAAATAAGATGCTGAATTCAAAGCATTTTGAAAATTACACACTTCCTGCTGCCAGTTGGTGGCGCTATAACTTTGACTCCTAATAGTCACATATATGCGATCGACATCATACAATGAATAATCTGATGAAGTTTGATTAAAATTAGGAAATGTATGTGGATGGTATTAGACACTTCCTGTTTCTCAATTCTAGCCATAATTTCAACACCTCGCCACGAGCAAACCGTTTGAGATATCAAAAATCCCCTGGCAATTTTTCATCCCCAATGTCTTGAGATCATGTTGACCGAGTTTGGTGGTAATCAAGTAAAAAACCTATGACAAGTATATCAAATTCCAGAGCATGCGCTTTTTACATAACTCTAAATAGCTGACTTCCTGTTGGGCGGAGCCTATGACATGCAATACGCAAGTTGTTCAGCACAATGAGATCTATATGTGTACTGAGTTTCATATTAATACGTGCAAGTATGTGTGAGCTATACATCAACATTTATGACTGTGTTCCAGGGGGCGCCGTAGAGCCCCTGTGCCACGCCCTGGTCCCAGCCTCTGCTGGCTCCTAAAGGGCACAGATTGCAAAGTGTGTGCAAATTTTCAAGAGTTTTTGAGTATGTTAAGGACCCCAAAAGCCCCCACAACTTTGACGACAAATATGAATAATAAACCCCAAATAGCCAACTTCCTGTTGGGCGGAGCCTATGATATGCAATACGAAAGTTGTTTGTATTGATGAGTTCTATATGTGTACCGAGTTTCGTACGTCTACATGCAATTATGTATGATATATGGCCCTCCATATTCCAGGGGGCGCTGTAGAGCCCCTGTACCACGCCCGTGTATCAGTCTCTGCCTGGCCCTAATGGCCGCAGGTTCCAATGTGTGTGCCCATTTTCAAGACTTTTTAAGCATGTTAAGGGCCCCAAAAGCCCCCGAAACCTTGAAGAAAAATAATAATAATAAATAATAATAATAATAATAACAAATAATCCTAAGGAAAACAATAGGGCTCTCGCCCTCCAGGCTTGAGCCCTAAAAAACAAAGCAGATACAAGAGGGTCCTCGCACCTCGGTGCTCGGGCCCTAATTAAAGCTGCAAGCAGCGATGAACGGGCCCTCGCACCCGGGCTCACCGCCATCGTGTGGCTTTAGTAAAAAGGTGAACGTTGAGAAATATGCATTTAATGTCCTAAATTGGGTGGAATATATCAAAGTATATCCCATATATGTGCCAATCTTACCGTTGCCAGCAGGTGGCGCTATCATTATAATGGAATATTGAATATTCAGATGTGTTCAGGCCAGGACTCTTATCAAACATGTGAAGTTTGGGGAAGATTGAACATTTTATGCTTGAGTTACAACAACTTCTCTTGCTGTGGCAAGACATCAAATTTTGTCATGGCGCCATGGAAACACCCTTTAACAAAAACTCAAGATCTCCAAAAGTTAACATTGCACAGGCCTTTAGATTAGAATGACCACAAAATATATGTTAATCTCAAAAAAATTATAGGAGTAGTTTGTCGCAGCGTAAAACATATCACTTCCTGTTGCCAATAGGTGGCGCTATGACTATAACTGAATGTGGGCATGTAGATCTGTTAAGGGCAGAAGTTTTATCTAACATGTGAAGTTTGGGGCAGATTGGACATTGTATGTCTGAGTTACAGCAACTTCCTTTTTCATGGCGAAACATCGAAATTTGTCAGGCCGACATGGACACGCCCTTTAACGAAATCTAAAGATCTTCGCAATTTAACATCGCAAAGGGCTTAAGATTAAACTGACCAGGTTTGGTGTTAATCTGAATAAATCTCTAGGAGGAGTTCGTTAAAGTACAACCCCTGAAAATGGCAAAAACAACGCCAATTTTGCAGAGAAAATTCTAAATAACCGACTTCCTGTTGGGATTCGGATTTCGTACCAAGAGACTTTTTTGTAGGTATTGGTGTGTTAAATGTGTATACCGATTTTTGTACATGTACGTGAAACATAGCTCGAGGCGCACTCTGTTGAAAGTGTATAGGTGGCGCTATCGAGCCATTTTGCCACACCTGATGGAATTTTGGCCTTCAGATGTGTTCAAGCCAGGACTCTTATCACACATGTGCAGTTTGGGGAAGATCGGACATTTTATGCCTGAGTTATAACATATTTTATTCCCATGGCAAGACATCGAACTTCGTGACGGCGCCATGGACACGCCTTTTAAAGAAAACTCAAGATCTTCACAACTTAACATTGCACAGGCCTTTAGATTAGATTGACCACAAAAAATACATTGATGTCATAAAATTTCTAGGAGTAGTTCATCGCGTGTAAAATATGTCACTTCCTGTTGCCAATAGGTGGCGCTATGACTATAACTAAATATGGGCATGTCAATCTGTTCAGGCCAGGAGTCTCATCAAACATGTGAAGTTTGGGGCAGATTGGTCATTGTATGTCTGAGTTATAGCAACTTCCTGTTTCATGGCGAATCATCAAAATTCGCCAGGCCGCCACGGACACGCCCATTAACGAAAACACAAAAGCTTCGCAATTTAACATCGCAAAGGCCTTCAGATTAGGCATACCAAATTTGGTGTTGATCTGAATGAATCTCTAGGAGGAGTTCGTTAAAATACAACGCATGGAAATGACAAAAATGACACAAAATTTGCTCATAATATTAGAAATAACCGACTTCCTGTTGGGTTTCGGATTTTGCTCCAAGAGACTTTTTTGTAGGTATTGGAGAGTTACATGTGTATACCGATTTTCATACATGTACATGAAACGTAGCTCGAGGCGCACACAGTTGAACGTGTATAGGTGGCGCTGTTGAGCCATTTTGCCACACCCACTTCTGAAACCCATATCAGACGTAAATTTTCGCCAGTTCTGAGGTGTGTGCAAAGTTTCATGACTTTTCGAGCATGTTTAGGCCCTCAAAAATCCGATTCATTTTGGAGAAGAATAATAATAATAATAATAATAATAATAATTAAAGCTGCAAGCAGCGATGAACGGGCCCTCGCACCCGGGCTCACCGCCATCGTGTGGCTTTAGTAAAAAGGTGAACGTTGAGAAATATGCATTTAATGTCCTAAATATAAGTGGAATATATCAAAGTATATCCCATATATGTGCCAATCTTACTGTTGCCAGCAGGTGGCGCTATCATTATAATGGAATATTGGCCTTCAGATGTGTTCAGGCCAGGACTCTTATCAAACTTGTGAAGTTTGGGGAAGATTGAACATTTTATGCTTGAGTTACAACAACTTCTCTTGCTGTGGCAAGACATCAAATTTTGTCATGGCACCATGGAAACGCCCTTTAACAAAAACTCAAGATCTCCAAAAGTTGACATCGCACAGGCCTTTAGATTAGACTGACCACAAAAAAGACATTGATGTCAAAAAGTTTCTAGGAGTAGTTTGTCACAGCGTAAAACATATCACTTCCTGTTGCCAATAGGTGGCGCTATGACTATAACTGAATGTGGGCATGTAGATCTGTTAAGGGCAGAAGTTTTATCTAACATGTGAAGTTTGGGGCAGATTGGACATTGTATGTCTGAGTTACAGCAACTTCCTTTTTCATGGCGAAACATCGAAATTTGTCAGGCCGCCATGGACACACCCTTTAACGAAATCTAAAGATCTTCGCAATTTAACATCGCAAAGGGCTTAAGATTACACTGACCAGGTTTGGTGTTGATCTGAATAAATCTCTAGGAGGAGTTCGTTAAAGTACAACCCCTGAAAATGGCAAAAACAACGCCAATTTTGCAGAGAAAATTCTAAATAACCGACTTCCTGTTGGGATTCGGATTTTGTACCAAGAGACTTTTTTGTAGGTATTGGTGTGTTACATGTGTATACCGATTTTTGTACATGTACGTGAAACATAGCTTGAGGCGCACTCTGTTGAAAGTGTATAGGTGGCGCTATCGAGCCATTTTGCCAAACCTGATGGAATTTTGGCCTTCAGATGTGTTCAGGCCAGGACTCTTATCACACATGTGAAGTTTGGGGAAGATCGGACATTTTATGCCTGAGTTATAACATATTTTATTCCCATGGCGAGACATCGAACTTCGTGACGGCGCCATGGACACGCCTTTTAACGAAAACTCAAGATCTTCACAACTTAACATCGCACAGGCCTTTAGATTAGACTGACCACAAAAAATACATTGATGTCATAAAATTTATAGGAGTAGTTCATCGCAGTGTAAAATATGTCACTTCCTGTTGCCAATAGGTGGCGCTATGACTATAACTGAATATGGGCATGTCAATCTGTTCAGGTCAGGAGACTCATCAAACATGTGAAGTTTGGGGCAGATTGGTCATTGTATGTCTGAGTTATAGCAACTTCCTGTTTCATGGCGAATCATCGAAATTCGCCAGGCCGCCATGGACACGCCCATTAACGAAAACTCAAAAGCTTCGCAATTTAACATCGCAAAGGCCTTCAGATTAGGCATACCAAATTTGGTGTTGATCTGAATGAATCTCTAGGAGGAGTTCGTTAAAATACAACGCATGGAAATGACAAAAATGACACAAAATTTGCTCATAATATTAGTAATAACCGACTTCCTGTTGGGTTTCGGATTTTGCTCCAAGAGACTTTTTTGTAGGTATTGGAGAGTTACATGTGTATACCGATTTTCATACATGTACATGAAACGTAGCTCGAGGCGCACACCGTTGAACGTGTATAGGTGGCGCTGTTGAGCCATTTTGCCACACCCACTTCTGAAACCCATATCAGACGTAAATTTTCGCCAGTTCTGAGGTGTGTGCAAAGTTTCATGACTTTTCGAGCATGTTTAGGCCCTCAAAAATGCGATTCATTTTGGAGAAGAAGAATAATAATAATAAATATAGCTGCAAGCAGCGATGGCGGGCTCAAGCCACCAATGCCATCGCCACCCCGGTGGCATCAGGTAAAGTGTGCCCAGCGGGCACATGCATTCATAATATCCCTCTGGCAGTGAGGTTTTAAAGGATATGGCAGTTAAAGGGTTAATCCGAATCATCTAGACTTTAAAATCACATTCACAGAACAATATACATATATATTCCCCAAACATATATATATATTTAGTAACACTTTACAATAAGATTTCATTTATAAACATTATGTTAACATGAACAATATTTATATAGCATTCATTCATGTCAGTTAATATTCCAAACTTAAACATTAAAACATTGTTTTATTGTGATTTTTTTCCAAGAACATTTTACCAATTCCAAACCATATCAATCTTAATAACTACCATTATTTTTATTTAATCATTTATAAGTGCTATACAATAGTCCAGGAAAGCTGGAAGAGAAAAACACTTTATACTCATGTGTGTAGAATTATTAGGCATGTTTTCTTTTGCAGATGGAATGCGCTAAAAAAGAGTTTTAACTCAAACTGTAAAGTCGAAAATTATGAAATACCCATGAGAAATATCAAACACAAATGCAATACAGAAATGGATAAGTTAAGACTTGACCATTATACAAAAAATGCTGACTGGGTCATGAGGTCAGAAAAGAAGAAGAAAAAAACAGGTCAAGAAGAACTGACAAAAAGAATTGCAAAATAATTAGGAATTAATGTGAAGATTAATTTTTAGTCAATTCTGCAAGACAGACTTTCAGGAAAGGAGGTGGAATAAAAATGAGCTCCTAAATCTTAATCCCGGATTCTGGAAGATATATTCCTCAAACCATCGGACAAGAGTAGGTGGTGCTGGTCCTTCACGAGTCACTCTAATCTGTTCATGAAGCCTATATATAAAGTCTTAATATATAGTATTTCACAATACTTCATGGTATTCTAATTAAATCATTTTTTGGAATCTTAGATTTCTCAGAACCTGACACATTGTAATTCTGAGACTCCAGGAAAGTGGCAGTTCTGTAAAATGTTGGCACTGGAGACTAAATGCTCCCTGATAGTTTCACACCTAATTCACTTAACACACACACACACACACACACACACACACACATTACCCACAGTGACAGTTGGACTGAGTGACATCAGATTTATGATAGTTTTTTAATTTTCTATCATCCATATAGTGTTGTATAGTCATGAAACTATGCATATTTCCTCAGAATGACTTGTCTTCTATGTGTACATTTTTTTGAAGTGTTTAGAAGCTGCACTTTAAAAAAATAAAAGACATTTACTGGTTACTTTTTTACTGTTATTTCAAAAAATCACCACGACAAAACCATTCAAGCTATCCAAAATTCATTCGCATCTGTTCTGTAAGATAAATTCTTTAAACAGTGGTAAAAGAGGATGTGGGGCTGAACCTTCAAGAGTCTTTCAAAACATATCTGTCCATAAAGCCTATAAAGAATTATTCTTAATATACAGTTCACAATACTTCAGCTTGTTATTCTAATTAAGTGAGGGTCATTTTATCAGTAAAATACATAAAATTCATATTATTTTTCTTTGAAAGATTTCTATAAATGATTTAAATCATACTTGTTTCTACAATAATTATTTAAAAGTGATCCTATAGCTCCATCAGGTGGCCATTATTGGTACTAAGAATTGCAAGCTTCATTTATAAGTTATGATAGTTTTAATTTTTTGCTGGCTCTTGAAAATGATAAAGCTTTGAAACTTACTGTGGTTCCTTCAAATGATGACTTCTACGTATATAAAAAATTATGAAGAGTTTGGAATTAAAAAATTTAAAGATATAGTAAAATAACTATTGTATTTTTTTATGTTACTTTAATAAATCGCTATGGCCACACCATTTAAGGTATCCTAAACCCATTCGCAATTTAACATCTTCAGTATATTGGATTCATGTTAAAAAAAAGTTTGGTGTGAACTACTTGTGTCTTCTTGGAGGAGTATGAATTCATTTACAGGCTGATTTTATCATAAATCCACAATAGAATTTCTGTATCAATCTGTAGAGTTCTGTATCAATCTGTGTTGTTGTTTGTTTATTTTTATTTTTTTATTTTTCATAGGAAGATAACTGATCCTTTACTCTCCTTTTTAATAAATGTGCTTATAAACCAAAAACAAGCTATTTATAGCTGTATTTATAAACTGCTTACTACTGACTATTAATATTGGGACAAGGCTTTATAAAGCATGAACTGACTATTTACTTTTTGAGTTTGAAATTATTATTTGCAGCACAAATAAGGTTTTTTACGATTTTTTAAAATTCCTAAAACTGTAAGAAAAGGATAAGGCCTAAGATTTCTATGTGAGTGGCTAAATTTATTTGTTTTTATAACTATAATGCATAAACTATGAAATTATACAAAATATATAAAAAAGTACAACAGTTATTGTTTTCCAATGTTTTTTAGCCTACTGCAATCATTCTAAACAGCTTGAATAAAACCTGTTAATATTTATTATAGACCACTGTAACTGTGTATAATCTAACAAACAAGTTTATTATGAAAATAAAAGTGTGTACACCAGATAAATTGGACGATAAAGAAATTGCTAACAATAGTATAATAGAGCATGTTTTATGCTTTTAGGCGTTTAGATGCAGAAATGGACAAATCAAATGTAAAATAAAATGTAATTTATTTAATTAAATATAGATTAATTCTTGTTAGAGCAAATTAATAAATAAATAAATACGTACACACATTAAAAACGCAGCCAAGATGAATGAATTACATTTTTTATATAGATTAAAATTGAAGACAGAAGCAGCTGGTATACGCGGTCACTTAATATTCAAATCCAGTAGATCTACTTCAGATATATTTCTCAACGGTTTACGTTCACGTGGCTGTTTTCGTTTATATTCGCCAAGCTATTTTGAAATAATCTTGTCCGTGATGTGTTCGTTTGTACGACGAAAGCCAGAATCCTGCAGCTCGAGAGATATGTTATTCTGCCAGTCGCGCTTTCAAATAGTCTTGCACACTTAAACAGGTCACAAACACCTGCATTTAGCTCTTGTAGTGTTACAATGGGTTTATTGTGTGCATTTGTGGTAATATTTTATTTAAAAAAGCTCTTAAACAAGAATAAATTCGTTTGTTTTGAGCTCGACACTGTACGCGCTGATCGGAGGCGTGATTTCATATAGGCAGCCTCAAATATTTCATTTTCACACAAACAGTTCAAAAACATCTTAATTTAGCTCTTGGTGTGTTCTAATTGGTGAATTGTGTGATATCGCTGCAATACTTTATTTTTAATAGCTATAAAACAAGAATAAACTCGTTTTTTCTGAGCTCATCATTCCAGATGCTCATGCTCAGAGCGGTGATTCATCTCTCGTGTTTCTCACGTATCACTGACCACACATCCATTATTAATGAGCCCTGACCTGATAATAATCATATATGTTGGTTTAGCTTGTCAGTGTGAATTAAATCCAAGTATTTATTTGTATTTTAACCGATTTAAAAGAGAAACTAAATCTCCGGTAATTGCACCTGTAGGGGCGCAATTTCTCTCAGACAATGGAAGTCTGAAGCACATATACTCAAACAGAGGGACAGAGTGATATGAGATGTCTGACAGTTTTTTAATTTTCTATTATCCATACAGTGTTGTAAAGTCGTGAAACTATCCATATTTACTCAGAATGACTTTTTGTCTGTATGAAAAAAAGGTTTTGAAGTGTTTGGAATTTAAAAATGCAGGAAAATTAATAATTCCAGTTTTACTGTCATTAAAAAAATCACCACGACAAAACCGTTCAAGCTATCCAAAATCCATTGGCAATTTAAGTTGTTTAAAATGTTTTGGCATCATGTAGACAAAGTTTGGTGTGTATAGTGTTACTCTCCTCTGAGCAGTATGCATTAATTCACAACTAAATGTAAAAAAAAATCCACATTCAAATCAAAATAGCTGACTTCCTGTTGATCGTAGCTGATGACTGTGAATTAGTAAGTTGTCCGTCTTGATAAGAACAATTTTTTTACCGAGTTTGGTGTCTGTAGCTAAAACTAACCCCCCCACTTTTGACAAAAGGTGGCGCTATAGAGTGCCTTTTCCACGCCCTCTTATGAACTTTTGCCACTGTCTAGTTATCATAAATACTGATATGTGTTCTGAGTTTGATGAAATTCTAAGCATGTTATATGCCTCAAAATCACCTGAGAAGTATTCCAGTTTGACATGTTGCCACGGCAACAATATTTTTAGCTATCCAATTTCCCCCAGCAGATTCATATCGGCTGTGTTTTAACATTATTCTGATGAAGTTTGAAGCAAATCGAGTAAAAATAAGATGCTGAATTCAAAGCATTTTGAAAATGACACACTTCCTGCTGCCAGTTGGTGGCGCTATAACTTTGACTCCTAATAGTCACATATATGTGATCGACATCATACAATGAATAATCTGATGAAGTTTGATTGAAATCAGGAAATGTATGTGGATGGTATTAGACACTTCCTGTTTCTCAATTCTCGCCATAATTTCAACGCCTCGCCACGAGCAAACCGTTCGGAGATATCAAAAATCCCCTGGCAATTTTTCATCCCCAATGTCTTGAGATCATGTTGACCGAGTTTGGTGGTAAACGAGTAAAAAACCTATGACAAGTATATCAAATTCCAGAGCATGCGCTTTTTTACATAACTCTAAATAGCTGACTTCCTGTTGGGCGGAGCCCAATGACATGCAATACGAAAATTGTTCGGCACAATGAGATCTATATGTGTACTGAGTTTCATATGAATATGTGCAAGTATGTGTGAGCTATACATCAACATTTATGACTGTGTTCCAGGGGGCGCCGTAGAGCCCCTGTGCCACGCCCGGGTCCCAACCTCTGCAGGCTCCTAAAGGCACAGATTCCAAACTGTGCGCAAATTTTCAAGATGTTTTTGAGTATGTTAGGGACCCCAAAAGCCCCCACAACTTTGAACCAAAATATGAATAATAAACCCTAAATAGCCAACTTCCTGTTGGGCGGAGCCTATGGACATGCAGTACGAAAGTTGTTGGTTTAATGAGATCTACATGTGTACCGAGTTTTCATGTGTCTACGGGCAAGTATGTATGATATATGGCCCTCAGTATTCCAGGGGCGCTGTAGAGCCCCTGTGCCACGCCCGTGTATCAGTCTCTGCCCGACCCTAATGGCCGCAGGTTCCAATCTGTTTGCCAATTTTCAAGAGTTTTCGAGCATGTTAAGGACCCCAAAAGCCCCCGTAACGTTAGAAAAAAATAATAATAATAAATAATAATAAAAAAATTAATCCTAAGGAAAACAATCAGGGCTCTCGCCCCTCCAGGCTTGAGCCCTAAATAATA